>NC_134488.1:13176371-13291371 GCF_040206685.1 Ascaphus truei
ATGTGGGACCTTCCACCTCCTTGAACTTGCTCCTAGCATATTTTAATCATCCTTTTCTTAGCTCCAGGACATTGCCCACAGAAGCGTATTCCTCACCCTCACTAACACTAACATGCAAAACACCTGCTGTTTGTGATCTGGCACAATATATATTTAGCTGCACTCAGTCAAACGCACCATTGCTACTAGCCAACCATGCAAAGCACTGCAGGAAGGTGCATGAAGTATTTGTATGTGTGCAGCAAGGCAATAGAATCTGCAACTCATACACTGTATGCAGCAAGTGTCTTTCCTATTGGAGCAGTTAGAAGTTAGAATGCATACAGTATTACAGGTTGGGCACGGCAAATCTAATAATTGGACAACTCCAGCAATGTTTTGCTTGGGCGTCTCCCAAAGTCCATTTTGGTGGTTGTAAGTCTATATTCAGATTTAGTATTAGTGTATATTGCAACATGTTCGTTTACAAGGAGGGGAGTGGAGTAGTGTCTGAGGTAAAATAAATAGTGGTGTTTATAAAAAAAAAATGTACACTAATAATCCATACTGCTTGGCTCAAAAATATTTTCATACACAGTATGTGCGTTGCCGACTTGGTCAGTTGGAGTTTCTCAGAAATTGGACCATTTACATGTTGAAGGGCAGTCTGTGCTGAGCAGGCTGCATTAGAAATGTGTTCTGAAGATCTTGGAGTTAGTCAGGGACTCTGGTCACCAGGCTACTGGATTATTAGGTAGGGAGGTGAAAGGAAGGGCACATTAAAAGGTGCCAGGGACTTTTATTAAAAAAAGTAAGTCATTTATTGCAGCGACTCTAACAGTAAAAGGAACAAATGGTAATTTCACAAAGAAAAATAAACTTCACCCAACATGATGGTTCCCGGGTTCCCGCCCGGGTGGGCTACTTGCTTGGAGCATTGGGGGCTACACAAGAGCATTCTTCCACCAGACAAAAAGTATGGTGTATAGGCAGCACGCAATTAAAGCAAAATATGGCTCGTCAAACGTTCTAGTGGTATGCGGGAATAATGGAGGGATCCTAAAAGGGTGAGGAAAGGACACACTGGGTAGTATGACAACAGAAAGCACGAGTAATCTGTAGGGATGAGGGGGGCAACGTTTCAGGGCGGAATTCCCTTTCCCACCCCACACCATCCCTCACACTGCTAACCATTGTGCCACTTTGCAAACAACACTAGACAATATATATATATACCCACCTTAAGACACACTTGCTTAAAGAAGCATATGAATAGCACTGTGGATATTATGAACACAGGATACATAAAGATTGGCCCCCTGCAGACGCACTTACCAGAACCCCCTCCTACTGTCTCTGTACGTTCTCCCTACCTACCAATTAGAATGTAAGCTCCTCAGAGCAGGGACTCCTCTTCCTTAATGTTACTTTTATGTCTAAAGCACTTATTCCCATGATCTGTTATTTATATTATCTGTTATTTATTTGATTACCACGTGTATTACTGCTGTGAAGCGCTATGTACACTAATGGCGCTATATAAATAAAGACATACAATACAATACAATGTGCAAGCTGTAAGGCATCTCTATTTCTTTATTCTTTGGCATAAACCCGTTGTTGTACTGTCGTTTATTTTGAGTGCTGGGAATCTTCCCCCCTTTTCCTAGTCTTCCGTCAGGGATTGGACTAGTGTGAGTCCTCTTCAGTTGACCTTATGGTAGCCTATCTACGTTCGGACATTCAGTTGCTCACTGGTTCCCTGCTTTCCTGTCCATCCAGCTATTTTTCTGGACAGCTTGCCTTTAATAACTCACAGAAGTACTGTTCTGACTGCTCCTGTCTCTAGTTCACCTCCCAAGTGAGCACTGCCAGAACTTTTCTAACTAAAGAGGCACTTAGCTTTGATGCCCTGGAACTAGACCTGTGCAATATGTCCGTGCAAATTTGCGAATCATGCAAAATTGGTAAATTTCTAGGGCATGCACCAGATTGCACATTTACTTATATATGTCCACATAGTCACATATAATCCGCATGAAGCGATAACTGGGAACACACCTGATATTGGCAAATAAATTAAATTAAATATGCAATTTAGTCAATTTAAATATGCTAATAGGCTTGTTTCTCCAGTACCTCAGGTATCTTTCAACGTGGTATATATGTGTAGGTACATAAGTCAATCGGTACTCTACTAAATAGGTCTCCTCTCTCTTGCTCTCTCTTGAATGTCTGCTTCACATCACAGCAATGTCAAAAATGTTGATGAAGACCCCTTCACTTAAACCCCCTGCTCCCTCCATCGGGACCCATTACCACCCTACTTGCAGTCCCACCTGCTGTATACATATTTCTGAATGCATTGCTATAGTGGAAGGGTTACTGTTCTGAATTCCAAATGCTCTGCACTTTAAATCTCTCTCAATGTAATGAGCTGGAGCTGCCTCACTAAGACACCAAAGAACCAGGAGCCAAAGTATTTAATCAAGCCAAAAAAAGCAGGAGGAGGAGAAAGGGAGGGAGGGTGTCCCTTCTGTCTTGTGGCAGGAAGCTCAGAACAGATAGACATGAACACAGAGACGAACATAAGTTAAACTGGAAGAATCTGATAAACAGAGGGAGGAACAGACAGAAGTGCATATGTTTGAATATAAACCTAGGCAGCTCGTACTACTAAATGCAGCAGTGCCATTCGCATGCATATCATGGGGAAACAAACACTACGAACATACAATGTAAAATACCAAGCAACACAGTAATATGCCAAGAAACACAGGCAATTTATTCAGGATTGAGTGTCCCAAACATGCACCCTGTGGGGTGTGAACATACAATATAGTTAGGGAGCAATGACCCAATCTCTCTCTCCCCCATGGACACACCAGTCAGACATATCATGCAGGGCATGAAGGTACTGTAATAGAATTTGGAAGAGAAAGAGTTTACATTTTTGGATTGTCGCCCATACCCTTTCCAAATTCCACTACAGTATGTTGACTTGTGATGATAATGCTTAGTTAGCAACTCTGCAGTCATCTCAAAGCTATCGTGCAGAATGGTGTAAATGTTGATGAGAACATACAGTAGCCACAACAACTGTTGTATACAGTAGTTGTATCTATAGCACTGCATATCCTGTTACTAGATAGCAGCCCCACAAACACATACAACAGAGTGCTCCTGACATAGATCCATGGCCAGGACCATAGCCAGGACCTTCCCAGCAACTGGGATCCTAGTGAGGCCAGCTAGGAGCACATCCCTTCTACAAGTCTCACTCCTTTGTATCATATAGGGGGAGAGGGAAACGCAGAGGATGTCCTGTGGTCATGGACGCGGTCTGAAGAGCGTGGACCAAAACCGCATTGGAACGGATGATGTTCTATGTCAATAAAGACATTTTTCAACATTTTTGGAGTTCCCACTGCTTTTCTACTTTATGCCATACATTATTTTGGGATCTACCAAGGAAAATACATCAGACAGCATCTGGTGAAGCAGCACGAGTTTACATTTCAAGTATAAGGTGTATAGGAGTGCATGCTCAACAACCCCAAATCCATTGTTTATCGTAAACTCACCAAGCACTAATTTAATTTACTGCAGTGCTGTTGATGTGTGATCCAAAAAATCTGAAAGCAAACAAACAGAAGATTAACATACAACCCAAATCACTAAAACTCAACATTTCATCATCATCATCATCATCATCATCATCATCATCATCATCATCCTGCATATAAACCTTCACATTTTAACAATCGTTCATGTTTAATTTGGAGTTGTAGTTACATATTTGACACCTCATTATATAAGGGTAGAGATTGTGAACGCACGTATGAAATAAATGAAAGATATAAAAGATATATAAATAGTCCAATATCTCCTACAAACAGAACATCAATAGATCAGCCAGTACATAAGAGCCTAATGGTCAAGGGACAATTGTTGTGAAGGGGCTCACACATGGCCGTGTGAGTACAGTTATCTTACTTTTTATTATATATATTTTATTTCCCGACCCCCTAATTAAGTGTTTGTCTTGACCATTGGGCTCTTATGTACAGTACTGACTGATCTATGGATGTTCTGTTTGTAGGAGATATTGGACTATTGATATATCTTTCATATATTTCATATGTGCGCTCACCATCTCTACAGTTCTACTACCATTTGAGGATCAAGGGATGATCCTCCTCAGGTTGAGCTGCAGATCCAACAAAGGGCCAGTATAAATACAATTATCTGGTATTTTTAGACTGTTTTTTGTGTATATTTATTCTCTGGTTTATTTGCCCTTTATATTGGCAAGGACATTACATCTGTCCATAATACTGTTAGGGAGCGCCATAGTAATTCCCTTTTTGTACCTCATTATATAAAGCATATATGGATTCATATGAAGCAATTTTACAAAATTACAGGGAAACTGGTAAAAAGACTACACCACATTTCTCAAACAACAGAATCCCATTGGTTTTAATTGGAAGATATATCCCAGGGTACCTTAGGTATGCTCCTTTTTCAGCACATGCATTTCTCCCTAATTTATTTGGAGGGAGGTTTGAGAGGACATATAAGATACTACAACTAGAGATACTATTAAGTTAGGAAGTCCTTGTCCACCATCATGCAAATGCTCTATTTCAGGACTTGGAGTGAGTTAGCACCCTCATTCCCCTTCCAAAGCAAGTACAAGCCAGCCGATTTGCCTGTTAAAATGTGCGGTTTTTCACTTTTTATACTGTAGAAGCGGTTTAGAACATGGGATTTGCAATAGAGAATACCGTTTTATCTCACATTTCATTCTGTTTCTTGTGAACATTCCAAACCACCCGGTTTGCTAATGACAATGTCTGAGCTCCTAGAATAAGCTAGAAGACACTGATTGTGTTCTAGAAGAGCCAGAAAGCAGAGTTAGTACAGATATTTGCTAATATATCTTACGTATAAAGAGAAATAGAACCCAAAATAATCCTAAATCTACTGCATATGTATGATAACGTGAAATGAAATGAAGGTGCAGGTGGGGATAGTAACAAAACTAGGTAATGCTCCAAAGAGGGATCAAATAAACCCCAATTAAGCACTCAGTACTTATATAAACAAGACTACAGTGGCACTAATCACTAGACTGCCTGAAATTAATTCTATCAGAAGGGACCACTGTAGTCCTGTTTATTGTTTATATAAGTATTGAGTGTTTAATTGGGGTTTCTTTGATCCCTCGTTGGATCATTACCTAGATAGTTTTAATATATTTTACGGTATGATGATCTAGCTTTAGACATTGAAACCCGACCAGTGGTGGGAATCTGGTCAGATACTGGCACATGGTACAACCTGAAATCCAAAAGGAGGCAAGTCAAAATCTTTGAAGCTTCCCAGATGCTGTGATAGTGGGGAATTGTAACTAAGCATCTTCACAAGCCCCAACTTGACCTCTAATAAATCAAGAGTTATATATTACAGTGGAGGCACAACATCAATATTTAAAAGTAAAAATAAATTGCTGATACTATAGTACACTATCATATTCAATTAATGCGTCTCTTTACTAGGGTGTCCTGCATACGTTATTCAGAGATGTCTTTATCCAGCTCCAGTTGGTTGTATATAAACAAATTCAGCTCGATAGAGCAGGAGAGAATTGATGACATGCTTATTGTATGTATAAATTCAATTTACACAGAGTGATCCAGATAAGGCACTTTTCACTAGTCCTAATGCATAAATACACACACACACACATATAATGAATGTTTGTGCATATGTAACCTATCATTGTTGAGGAACCCTGTCCCTCAGCAAAACAAACAGTAATATTATCATATAGACTGTGTGTACAGAGGGAGATAGAACATGGCTCCAGTTAAGTCCTGTGTCTGCAAGAGCCTAGTGCATGGTCCTGTTCTCACTGACCCCAGGCAGGACGCCCAAATTCACAGCAGGCACTGTTCCTTAGGCCTCCGACCCTGGGAAGTCCTCATACAATATTTGCAGCACTGTCTTTCCAGCTAATTAGAACAATTTCAATCATAGATTCTCTTAATTGTGATGTCATTTTTTCCACTCATGGAATAAAGCTGGGGAGACATGAAACCGAGGAAAAGAGAAGGGGCTGGAGGGGTTTGAAGGAGTGGGATGTTGTCTTTAGAGCTGTGGATTTCACACCACAACTCTTCTACAGTTTCGGTGACGCAAATACAAATGGATCAGATGCTGAGAGAATGCCTTGCTTTAGAAACAGCAGAAGAGTGAAGGGTCATGACTGAAACATTCAATACCTGGTGTCCAGCCTACTGCAGTTGCCACAGGTTTGCACTTGCTTACACTTTTATGTGAGCCGCTGATTACTCTGAAGATTGCACTGTCTGCACAGGCTATTAGTCATTGTGCAGCTTATACTCTTTACAGATGTCTTGTTTCCCTGAGGGCTTCATATGCTGCTTTTCACTTGTAGCTCTGTGAGTTATATTACCTGATTATCTTTAGTCACTCTGACAATGACTGTGCCTGAAAATCAATGATCATTCTCGGGGTCACGCTGCCTACATGTTACAGGTCAATGTGATAGCTACACCGCCAGCATGTCACTAGTAACTACATAAGGCCACTGATATCTTGAAGCATCAGTCACATTTTGCATATCACCAGTTGGCAGGCTCCACAGCTTATTGTACCATTGCTGTCAGCTTTGGTATGTTATAACTGTTTCCAGTAAGCACTAATTACAATTAGCCATTCCCAACTGTCTATACAAGCCTTCTGGCAACTGCACTAATTTGCTAGGGCGAATAGTCCAAATCTGTACTAGCATCACTGTGTTGATGCTGAAATAGCAGATTTGCTTCTTCCAGAGCTCTGACCCAGCCTGTTCTAGGCTTCTGGTTTCTGCTAGCTGCCTGCTCTGAATTCGCACTTGTTTATGCCTTTTGTCAATGTGTACTGTGCTTGGTTATTCAAGTCTGTCTTTCTTGCCTGCCTTGGTTTGTCTGTCTTGCATTGTTTCTGTCCCAAGGAATTAGAGATGGGCGCATTTTTGGCGGGGCGAACTTGGATCCGCCGTGGATTGGGTGGTTCCCTTGGTCCGCAGATTTCTGAGAAATCAAGCTCAAAAAGGGCAATTCGTCTTTTTTTTTATAAGCACTGACAATCCAATCCGTGGATTCCACAAATAGGGTTGCCAGGTGGCTTCTCCAAAAATACTGGACTCAATGGTGAAAGGTGCGTCAGGTCACTATGTCCAGGGAGGTAACACCGGACACATACATGTCCAGTATTACAGTACCGCTCATTTTTTACTGGACTGAGTGTCCAAACACAGGACAGTCTGATTCAATACCGGACACCTGGCAACCCTATCCATAAACTGGGAGGATTCTAAGAGTACAATAAGTAGATTTTTGCTATCCAATGGAGGATTATCAGAGGTAAATCCTCCAGCGGATTGCGGAATCCACAGATATTACTCTTACAATCCTGCATTTGGTTGTAGAAATTATACTCTTAGGATCCTCCAACGGTTTTCAGAATCCGCGGATTAGATCCTATGGCTGTTTTGTATTAATCTGCATGGATTGTAACTGGAACAATCCGCCGATGGCTTTTACAACACGGATCAGATTTTTAATGGAAAGCTCAGGAAATGTTGATAGTTCCGCCCATCTCCACTAAGGAGGTCAGGCACTAACTAGCCATTCCTTTTTGTCTGACCATCCTGTTCCTTTCCGCCCTGGTCTGTCTGGTTGTGTCCTGTTGCTGCTCTGGCTCATAGGAACCTCTGTTCCCCAGCCTAGACACCACCTAATTCCCAGCAATATTGTTAGCCACTGGCCACTTTGTGGATTACAATGTCTGTAAATCACTGGTCTTTGACTGTTAAACTGCTAATGGTGATTTCCCTCCAACCTTTTAGCAAAAGGGCTGAGAGGGATTAAAAGTCTTCTTGTTTTAGCCTTGTCCCATTAGTGTACATTAGCATGAGCCTCTACCCTCTGTATAATAATGACATTTAGTCTACTGTCGCTCAATGTAACATATATAGCTGAAATACACCCATGACACGTGTGTGCATTACACTGATAGCATGATAACCCCCATCATTCATTGTATTACAGGAAAGGTTATGTTATCCACCTGACTCTGAACAAGAAGGAACCGTGGACCAGAATTCATGCATCAGGACAACCCGCGATAAGACTCTAAAACCAGTACTTTCTCGGCTGTTCCTTGTGGCTTAATGTCAAAAAGGAGAATAAGAGGCAAACTCATATTCAGAAAAGATATTAGGAATGAATTAAGGAGATAAGTATTACGGCCAGCAGGGACGAGAGAGGGAAAGGGAAAAATCAATTATTTCTTTAAGTGCTGATGTGAAATACCACATTGGTTGATGGAATGAGAATGAATAAAGAGGGAAACTGAGGAAAGAAAAGAGAGGATGGCGGGTGAATGTGAATGAATGCGGTCAGGAAAACAGCCAAACAAAAATATAAGTAAAGAGACATGATGGGGCACGAAGTGAGAGAGAAAGTAATGTGCTAACTGGCATTAGGATTTTTTTAGGAGATTATGGCCATACTTACTAAATAGCACTAAGCCATAAGAGACCCCTTATGGCACCATGAACTATTTTTTGGCTTAGCACTGCTTGATAAATATAGTTCTTTATTGTTCTAGATCAGGGGTGAGCAAACTTTTTATGCCGAGACCCCCTTTTTATACATGAAATTTCTCGGGCCCCCCCTGCCTGATGTAATCAAAATCACATAGAAAAAAAAAACCTTTATTAAATGGTATACAATGTAAATACAAATATGTCTAAGGCCGCGCAAATAGTGCCCGCGACGAAGACACATGACGTCACCCGTCATGACGTCACTTAATGGCGGTGCGGGCGACCAGGCCATTTATTGGTTCAGGGGCTGTCACATGAGGCGACAGCCCCTGAAAAATCAAATATTGCCAGCTTCAAAAAATCGCGTCGCCCCGTCGCATTTTCTATAAGCGCACACGGCGGCGACAATGCATTTGTTTTCAGGCGACTTTGCGTCGTCGGCACTATAAGCGCAGTATAAATACTTACATACTTCAACAGCTCGCTCTTGCAAAATTAGGCTGCGTCCACGCTGCCACTGAAAGCGGTGACATCACCAACTCTCCAAGCGTGAGCGCAGGGAGTCCTGCATAATTTTGCAAGCATGAACGGGGAAGTCTTTTCACTTTTTTTTCCCCATTATTTCTGTACATTCATAGTATGATTGATATAGTGGCAGCCGACCCTTTCACTCGCAGAGGATCGCAGCGAAGCAGGCTGCCAGCGGAGGAGAGCAGGAACACAGTGCTATTCCAGGGCAGACACCGGAGGGAGGGGCGTTTCACATCACAGCGCTGGGGCCTGCTCCTCCCCCGTACCTCCGAATCACGTGGCCGCCACCTGCACTATCCTGTTCGGCCGCCCGCGCACATCTTCTTGGCCGCCCGCGGACATCTTTTTCGCCTGCGCACCCAGGTTTTGCCGCACGCGCCCCGCTTAAATAATCTTGCGCCCGGGGCGCTCCCCCCTGTTTGTGCACCGCTGCATTCAATCACAACACTCACACAATCACAGACAACACACACACACAGCACACATTCTCAATCACCACACACACACACACTCAACCCCCCCCCCACACACACACACACACTCAACCCCCCCACACACACACACACTCAACCCCCCCACACACACACTCAACCCCCCCCACACACACACTCAACCCCCCCACACACACACACACTCAACCCCCCCACACACACACTCAACCCCCCCACACACACACTCAACCCCCCCCACACACACACTCAACCCCCCCCACACACACACTCAACCCCCCCACACACACACACACTCAACCCCCCCACACACACACTCAACCCCCCCACACACACACTCAACCCCCCCACACACACACACACTCAACCCCCCCACACACACACTCAACCCCCCCCACACACACACTCAACCCCCCCCCACACACACACACACACTCAACCCCCCCACACACACACACCCAACCCACACACACACCCACACACACACACACTCAACCCCCCCACACACACACACTCAACCCCCCCCCACACACCCACACTCAACACCCCCCCCCCCACACACACACACACTCAACACCCCCCCACACACACAGTCCACCCCCCACACACACACTCAACCCCCCCCCCCCCCACACACACACACACTCAACCCCCCCACACACACACACACTCAACCCCCCCCCCCCACACACACACTCAACCCCCCCCACACACACACTCAACCCCCCCCACACACACACACACACACTCAACCCCCCCACACACACACACCCAACCCACACCCACACCCACACACACACACACTCAACCCCCCCACACACACACACTCAACCCCCCCCCCACACACCCACACTCAACACCCCCCCCCCACACACACACACTCAACACCCCCCCACACACACACTCCACCCCCCACACACACACTCACCCCCCCACACACACACACTCAACCCCCTGTCCTCCCCCACACACACACACTCAACCCCCCCCCCCCACACACACACACTCAACCCCCCCACACACACACTCAACCCCACCACACACACACTCAACCCCCCCACACACACACACTCAACCCCCCCCACACACACACAAACACACACACACTCAACCCCCCCCCCCACACACAAACACACACACACTCAACCCCCGCCCCACACACACACTCAACCCCCCCCCCCACACACACACAGTCACACCCCCCCCCACACACACACACACACACACACACCCCACACACACACTCACCCCCCCCCCCCCACACACACACACTCACCCCCCCCCACACACACACATACATACACACACACACACATACATACACATTTACCGCTGTTCTAGATTATCAGTTAAAAGCTCGTCTACTTCTGATTTATATCTGTGTTTCTGATATTCTTCATATGGAAAGCTGCTCTATACAGGTGTATGAAAAGAGCTGAAAAACCATGATTGAGAGAGCCTGTCATTGGTCATCTAAAGCTGTCGGGTCACCAGAAAGTCCTTCATAACTGAAATCCCCATTGCAGATATGAGTATTTTATTACCGTTTGCATTAGGACTAAAATGAATACACTTCTAATTACTGTTCGGCTGATACAATTAGCGGCACATTGGTCATTCTCTCTAAGTAATGCATGTTCTTCACTTTCTCAGCACTCGTCCAGAGCAGCTGTCTGGGTATCTGCAGCAGAAGGGACCCGGACAAAGCCTTGTGCCTTTGTGGTGACTTCACGCTGCTGCATCGTTTGTAAGTGCTACAACTTGCTCTGCTTGTCCAGAATAATATGTGTGTTGGGAGGGGTGAGGAAGAATAGAAAATGGAAGAAAGGGCAGTGACGCTGAACTGTAGAGCAGAAGCATAGGATTGGAGCATGAGCTCTATATAGGGTTGCCAGATGGCTTCTCCAAAAATACTTGACATAATAGTCAAAGGTGTGACGTTCTCAAGACACATACACAAGCTCACACACATCTCTTCACTCTATGCTGTTTTCTCCTCTCCTTGGACCCACCCCCTGGATCCTGACACCTCCTCCTGATTGGCTGCATTACCCAGCAGCAGCCAATCAGGATGCAGGAAGCTGCCCAGCCCCTTAGCAACAGTCCTGCTCTGGGAAATCTCGCAGCCCACCAAGCCAGTCAGGTCACTATGTCCAGAGAGGTAATACCAGTATGTCGTGGGAGAGGGGGATTGGCCCGGTATTAAAGGGGTTATACCCCATTTGGCCACCCCCTGCCCTCACCTGGGAGGCAAGGGGTTAACTGGAATGATGTCCAGTACTGTGTTTATGCCCCTGCTTCAGCACCAAATGTATATCCCCTTGTGAATGTGTATTTTTCCCATCTCAGTGTTTGCACCAACACTTACACTGGGATCCAGTCGGGGGAAAGGGTTAATGTTAATTTTGTGTTTATGGCCCTTTGTCTTTTTTCCCGCCTTTGCAGGCTCCATTTTGCAGTCTCTCCATAGGTCGCCATTACAGCCCCATGTAACCCTATGGAGATTCCGGCGATTTGGGACCGATATCGTAGAAGACCTGCAGGTGGCGCCCAAGAGGAGGAGCGGCGGTTCCCCAATTGAACGTGAATGGAGTAATACATTTCAATGGGGATTCCTCGACTCAGACCTCCAGGAACGGGTTGGCAGCCATCCAAACCGCAGACCGCAAAAGCGGAAACTTTATCTTGAAAAGAGCTTTGATCAATCCCCGTCAAGTTCAGGTTCGATTGGCGTGGGAAACTTAGGTTCTAGGGCACCCCGGAATAAAATTCGTTTTGCCCCTAGATCCTAGGAGCCCCCTCACTCGACCCCAACCGGGTCCGACAATCAATGACCCGGTAAAGGGTCGCGCTCGCTACGAGGGTCGCACCATTGACTCTAATGGCGGAGGTAAAAGCCGCGAGGTAAAAACGGCTGTCAGAATGAGCAGAAACATGGAACCGATAACTCCGGTTCTGTTCAACCTAGAGGGCTGAGATTTTGTCACCATGTAGTCATAGTTCCGGCATGACTGCATGGCAAATACCGACCCTCTCGGAGCAAGAGAACGGAGTCAGGGTAATTGTAAAGTTTGGGTTTCTTCCATTTACTTGTATGGCAGAAAAAAGCCACTTTTGTAAATGTGCTTTTAAAACTGTATTTGTGTAACTCCAGTCCGGTTGGTCCCAGAGAGTTGAAACTTGGCCACCATGGAGATTCCCCTCCGGCATGAAGGTCTGGCAAGTTTCGGCCCACTCGGCCCAGCCGAACGGATTATTTTAATATGTTTAGAAATTAAGAAATGTACTGTATTTTGGGTCTGGTATAAAAGCCCGCGAAATATACTGACTCTGCTAAATGTTAATGCTCAATGGGGCAACCAGTTGTCTACAACAGTCCCCCTGATCAAAGGCTTCACCACTCAGATTGTGTACAATAGGGCGGAGAAACGCAGAGCTTGAGTGGTCTGTAAGTGTTGTAATTCACACTTACAGACAAAGGATTTCCTGACCAGATACGTCTGGTAGACTGTAAGGCACCTCTCATTTAGTGTGGGGCTAGTGAAATGAGACCCCAGGTGGAAAATGTGCGCATGTGCCAACTAGCTGGAGGCATGGTCCAACAATGCTTCCCACGTTTGCTGGCACAGAGGGATTGGGTGCAGGTAATTGTTAACCAATACCTGGCACCCAATGCTAAGGTATAGGCCTGGAATCCCATATGAACCAGTGTAAGCCCTATACCCAATGTCTTTGTTACTACATCTACTTGTTACCTGATGCCTGAAGGAATTGCCAATCCTGTACCTGATTGCTTTATTGCCCAAACCCTAAGTAAGTGTTATATTCTTGTATGTTATTTGTGCAATCTTGTGTGTTCACCTTCTTTAAGGAATAAACTATATTTATTATATTATATCTGTCGTGTTCAATTCAACCCAGTTATTTGTGTATATTATAACCCTTCACAAGTTACCGTGACACAGTATACACATACATGTCAAGTGAGCTAATACCGGACACATACATGTCCGGAGAGGCAATACTGGTATACACATACATGTCCAGTAATACCTGTAATTTTCTACTGGACAGAGTATCCAAATACAGGACAGTCCGGTTCAATACTGGATACCTGGCGATCCTGGAGCAGTATAGTGCATTGGCAGACATACTAATCCTGTGTATTTGGTGCAGAAGTCAACACTACAGAGCTATTTGCTGATCGAAGGAGAAGTGTTGTAGTCCCCTACAGCAGGGGAGTGCAAAACATTTTCCCTGCGCCCCCCTGCCAGCTGTCCCCCCCCCCCCTCGCCTCTTACCTTGCCTCCGGCGTCAGCGTCATGACGTCACGTTGCACATGACCTTGCGGCATCATTTGCCGCCGAGTTGCCATGGCGACGCGTCTACAGAAGCAAGGTAAGTGAGGTTTACAGCGGCCTTCGCCACTTCCCCGGCACTTAACCTTCGTGAATCGCGCGGGGCCTCTGTAAACCCCGCGCCACCCGCAGCGAATCTCGCGCCCCCCAGTTTGCGCACCGCTGCCTTACAGCACAGAAAGGAGTTCATGTTATGTAGGCCATTCAAATGTAAGCATCCTTCCTCTTTCCCAATAACTTCCAGCAGTTTAATCACTTTCCACTACATATACAAAACAAAGAAAATAACCCCTCCAAAAAGCGCTTACCTACACTAATTAAGGTATGATAAATACAGTGCTAAAAATTATATAATACGTGCTAACACAACAAACAGTCTAACTATTGCTGTAAGAGCAAGCAGCTAGGTGACAATAATGTCAGGTTATTCCAAACCTGATACAAAACAGTGCACAAACAATAATAAAGTCCCCAGCGCTAAAGTCCAAGATACCGTGATCTTCAGATAGTCTCTGATATTAAAGATGGTAACTGGGCTCTATTGAAAATGTTCCAGATGGGATGTGTCCTAGGAATGGACGGATGCACGTCTGAAATACAGATGAGAGGCACACCTGATTGCGCAGCGTTTTCTAGCAATCAGATCCCTATCTAAGACAGTGATGATTCCTACTCACATGATGAACGCCAATGTAGTCAGTGGAGAGAATCTGTGCTTGTTCCTCTTCTTTCAGCTCCTCTCACGACCCCACGTGCAGGCAGCTTTCTGGAGGAGACCTCAATCCACAATGGCGTCGGGGGTGGCTCCGTTGCGAAACCCCCACCGAGGGAAGGAATGGGCACAATATGGTGTAGTTTGAAACACTTTAATTAGCTAATACACTAAAAAACACATTAAAATACACTCACATGGTGCAATACCGAATTGTATTGCTCAAATTGCCGTCCGCAGCTTGCAAATCCTGCCCGCAAGATACAGAGATTCCCTGCACGCAGACACGCTGGTGGTACTGAGCGTGTGACGTCACCGCTGCCGGGAACTCTCCTTGCAGAGGCTACGGTGGCTGGGTTGGCTCAAGTGACTAGACTCCTCCCTACGCGTTTCGTGACACGTGGTCACTTCGTCAGGGGATCCCCTGACGAAGTGACCACGTGTCACGAAACGCGTAGGGAGGAGTCTAGTCACTTGAGCCAACCCAGCCACCGTAGCCTCTGCAAGGAGAGTTCCCGGCAGCGGTGACGTCACACGCTCAGTACCACCAGCGTGTCTGCGTGCAGGGAATCTCTGTATCTTGCGGGCAGGATTTGCAAGCTGCGGACGGCAATTTGAGCAATACAATTCGGTATTGCACCATGTGAGTGTATTTTAATGTGTTTTTTAGTGTATTAGCTAATTAAAGTGTTTCAAACTACACCATATTGTGCCCATTCCTTCCCTCGGTGGGGGTTTCGCAACGGAGCCACCCCCGACGCCATTGTGGATTGAGGTCTCCTCCAGAAAGCTGCCTGCACGTGGGGTCGTGAGAGGAGCTGAAAGAAGAGGAACAAGCACAGATTCTCTCCACTGACTACATTGGCGTTCATCATGTGAGTAGGAATCATCACTGTCTTAGATAGGGATCTGATTGCTAGAAAACGCTGCGCAATCAGGTGTGCCTCTCATCTGTATTTCAGACGTGCATCCGTCCATTCCTAGGACACATCCCATCTGGAACATTTTCAATAGAGCCCAGTTACCATCTTTAATATCAGAGACTATCTGAAGATCACGGTATCTTGGACTTTAGCGCTGGGTACTTTCCACTACATCACCAAAACTCTGTCACTCTCTCCATGCTGATATAGTCACAGAGCTCCGGTAAAGTGCTCTATTGATTTCTGTACTTCAATCCCTTGCTGTTGCCATTTTAAACACTTTTGCTTCCTTCCTGTCTCCTGCTCATGCTAACATCCCCCTCCTGCTCTCACTACCAGACAGCTACCAGACACCAGTTGGAGAAGCCTAAATGCAGCCCATACAATATGTAATCCCGCTGTTTTCACTGGCCAGTTAGTGAGGATAAGCAATCACTGGGAATAATCTACAACAAAGATATGGATGTAATATAAAAAGCTGGGAGGAAAAGGAACCGCAAGGGCTAAATATGTACATTCATAATATCCATGTTACTGTTCTCTTGCTTCATGAGCTCGTATCAGAGCTGTGTTGCACACAATCAGCATCACTTAGTGATGATGATGCTCAACAGTTTGGTCCTTCTATTAGTAATTCGATAGCACTATTCTAGGGTAACTTCAACTACATCTCTGAAACAAGAGAATTTCACAAAAGGCAACACACACACATAAAACACAACATACACACAAAACGCAACACACACACAAAATGTAACACACACAAGCATAGACAAAATGCAACACATAAAATACAGACAAAACGCAACAAACACACAAAATGTAACACACACAAACATAGACAAAATGCAACACATAAAATACAGACAAAATGCAACACACAAACACATACACACACAAGCCTCTCTCCCCCATGTGGGGCCTGCCTCTCGCTCCCACGCCGGGCCTCTCTCCAACTGCGGGGCCTGCCTCTCCCACTCCAGGTCTCTCTCCTGCCGGTGAGGGGGGAGAGACAGGTAGGAGGCCGATAGGCGCTGGAGAGAAGCCTGGCGTGGGAGTGAGCGGTAGGCCCTGCAGCTGGAGAGAGGCCTGGTTTGGGAGAGAAAGGTAGGCCCCACAGCTGGAGAGAGGCACGAGGCCCACAGGAGTTGGGGATAACTGGGACCTGCAGGAGCTGCACACAGCCGGGGCCCGGCAGGTCAGATCCCCCACCGCAGCCTGGCCCAGGACAACTGTCCCAGCTTTCCCCCTCTGTTGGTGGCCCTGCATCTGGTACTGAAAACTATAAAATGGTTTTAGAGTCCATTTTAAAATCCTGCAGAACATTACTCATTCTTAATAATAATAATAATAACTTTATTCCCAATGGGACTCAAAACACTTCCCAATTAAAATAAAGTGTGCTCTAAACAGCACATAGGAATTTTACAGATGCCGTCCTGCCTCGTAGAGCTTACAATCTATGATTTTGGTGCCTGAGGCACAGGGAGACAAAGTGAATTGCTCAAGGTCACAAGGAGCTGACACCAGGAACTGAACCAGGTTCCCCTGCTTCAAACTCAGTGTTATTGTTTTCCGTTTTGCTTTATTAGCACATTCTGCTAAGGCCCTTATTACTGTGTCGCCATTCTTCAGTTGTGGAAACTTTATTCCCTTTCATTTGAATTGAGCGGACGGACCACTTCTCCAGCCCCCACAAACAGCTGTGTGCTGCAAAACCACTTCTCCAGCCCCCACAAACAGCTGTGTGCTGCAAAACCACTTCTCCAGCCCCCACAAACAGCTCTGTGCTGCAAAACCACTTCTCCAGCCCCCACAAACAGCTGTGTGCTGCAAAACCACTTTTCCAGCCCCCACAAACAGCTCTGTGCTGCAAAACCACTTCTCCAGCCCCACAAACAGCTGTGTGCTGCAAAACCACTTCTCCAGCCCCCACAAACAGCTCTGTGCTGCAAAACCACTTCTCCAGACCCACAAACAGCTGTGTGCTGCAAAACCACTTCTCCAGCCCCCACAAACAGCTGTGTGCTGAAAAACCACTTCTCCAGCCCCACAAACAGCTGTGTGCTGCAAAACCAGTTCTCCAGCCCCCACAAACAGCTGTGTGCTGCAAAACCACTTCTCCAGCACCCACAAACAGCTGTGTGCTGCAAAACCACTTCTCCAGCCCCCACAAACAGCTCTGTGCTGCAAAACCACTTCTCCAGCCCCCACAAACAGCTGTGTGCTGCAAAACCCCTTCTCCAGCCCCACAAACAGCTGTGTGCTGCAAAACCCCTTCTCCAGCCCCCACAAACAGCTGTGTGCTGCAAAACCACTTCTCCAGCCCCCACAAACAGCTGTGTGCTGCAAAACCACTTCTCCAGCCCCCACAAACAGCTGTGTGCTGCAAAACCACTTCTCCAGCCCCACAAACAGCTGTGTGCTGCAAAACCACTTCTCCAGCCCCACAAACAGCTGTGTGCTGCAAAACCCCTTCTCCAGCCCCCACAAACAGCTGTGTGCCGCAAAACCACTTCTCCAGCCCCCACAAACAGCTGTGTGCTGCAAAACCACTTCTCCAGCCCCACAAACAGCTGTGTGCTGCAAAACCACTTCTCCAGCCCCCACAAACAGCTGTGTGCTGCAAAACCCCTTCTCCAGCCCCACAAACAGCTGTGTGCTGCAAAACCACTTCTCCAGCCCCCACAAACAGCTGTGTGCTGCAAAACCCCTTCTCCAGCCCCCACAAACAGCTGTGTGCTGCAAAACCACTTCTCCAGCCCCCACAAACAGCTGTGCTGCAAAACCCCTTCTCCAGCCCCACAAACAGCTGTGTGCTGCAAAACCACTTCTCCAGCCCCCACAAACAGCTGTGTGCTGCAAAACCACTTCTCCAGCCCCACAAACAGCTGTGCTGCAAAACCACTTCTCCAGCCCCCACAAACAGCTGTGTGCTGCAAAACCACTTCCTAGTGCAAGAGAAGAGTCCAAATAAATCGGACTACAATCTTCTCCAGGACGTGGAAGTGGCTTACTAGTATTTTGAGTAAGGATGTGCAAGTGAGTCCTGCACAGCACTGCTTCATTAATCCCTTCTATTTAGCAGACCAACAAGGCCTTGCTTTAGAGAAACCCCTCTGTTAGATCTGTTCTTAGAAAAAAAGATATATGAAGGCATGTTTCTATTAATAAGAAACAAAAAGAGAGAACAGCGCAAGACCTGATAGTGTAGTACTCACCTGCTTAATGAGCAATATACATTATTTGAGGTCTTGCGCTGTTCTCTCTTTTGTTTCCTTGTCCTAGTTCTGGTTGTGGAGCCAATCTATGAGAACAGCAGCAGTCACCTCATCAATCTTTAAACCTGAACGTGACAGGTTTATCATTATTATTGATTTGGTTATATCACAGCTCTGTATTTGGTTTAATATAACTTTATTGTTGTATAAACTGAACGCATGTATACACCTATATTTTTAGGTTAATGATATTTATACAGTATATCTTATATCACAAACCGTTGAGCGCAGTATCACTACTTTTTTTCACCATGTTTCTATTAATATCTACAGCCGTCAGACACTTGTAAGGAATAACTTTATTTACTTCTTTGCTGTTTTTTTTTTTTTTAATTATTAATAATAATTAATTTTGTATAGCAGTGTTTGTCAATGCAAATCTGCACATCCTCTTTCTGTCTCAAACCAGCAGGTTATTTCTGTAATAACCCTTTCCTGTGAGACATCTGGAGAGCGCTGCGTTATTATTAACCCCTTTCACGGTGAGAGACCTATCGAGCCACTTCTCCCAGGGCCGGATTGATGGCGGTGCCATTGTATCGAGAACCACGGTTACAGAAGCCACGATGCTCTTCACCAAAACAATGTAACTGATTTGCCGGGGGAAAGTGTGAGGCCCACTGTAATAGTCTCTTACCTTCTCCGGCGGCATCTCCTCCTGCAGGGTCCCGGCATCATGGCGCCGCCACCTCAAGTGGTGTCGTGTTGCCATGACAATGTGATGCCAAATGGTGCCGTGATGTCACGTTACCATGGCAACGCCATTCGGCGTTGTGGTGCCATAATTATGGGACGCCGACGAGATGTAGAATGAGACGGTAAGGGGCCCCGCACCACATGTTCCTGCACAGAGCCCCCCGATAATCCCAGCCGGCCCTGAGGGGCAATACATGCAAAATCCTACGTGTGCTTTTTTTATATAAGTCAGTTCTGTAGTACTGTATCTGATAATACTTACTGCATTTTTTTGCTTTTTAATTCAACTCTTATTATTATTTTTAATGAGTTTTAAAATAACGAGCATCCTTTGGTTTCTTTAGGAGGTTTTAACACGCTCCCCCAGCAGTGCAAGATCTTTGTAACACTTTCCTGTTTGTAATCATTTGTTGCCAATATTCCCAGCAGTCGGAGCTGCAAACTGTAACAATAGATCATGTTACCTTTGTTATATAAGAATACATTGTAGCTGCTGAGTTACACTGACTGAAGGATTGAAACTGAAAAGCAGCCATTTTTTGAACCCAGGGATGCAGGATCTTTGCTGATCGATTACTGGAGAACAAATCGATCGGCAGCTTAGGTAATTAGTTTTCAATAAAGGTAATCAAAGGCTGCATATATTTTTTGGAAGTGCCGCCCAGATTGCCTCTTTAAGGCCTCGTAAGTAGTGGGCGTGCGCACACGGCCGAAGCGCATGGCGTCGCGCACTTCTGTCGCTCGAGCGATCCCTGCACTGTGAGGCGACGGGTAAGTGTGGCGAAGGCGTGGCCGTGACATCACGAGGCTGGTTCGCCATCATTGGCTGAATCGCTCACGTGACCCGCCCATTACACGACAAAATCTACATTTTCTGTCGGCTCCAAATTCTGCCGTGTGGTCGCTCTTCATCGCGCGTCCTCTCGCTCTCACAATGGCTGGCCCAATAGAGCTGCCGCACTGCGTTCGTGCCACGCGCACTATGGTCGGGGCCTAACAGTATTCAACCTTTCCTCTGTGGAAGAACCAACATGTATTTAGGCCTCGGTACTTCCCAGGAGGCTTAGAGATAAAGAAGGAAATGATGCAAAGAAAGTGAAAGAGAAAAAAGTGAAGCTAACCCAGCACAGAAAGTCCGAGGCATAGAATGAGAATGAGAGCCAGAGAGAGGGAGGAGGAGGGGGCTGAGCTCTTCTCATGCTCTAACCAATCAAGATCCATCAGTCCTACGCAATTCAATTCTTCAGCCTCAGTGACCTTCTCCCATACAGAAGGGAGAAGTCGCCGCCCCCTCGCAGTGAAGACCAATCTGTACCATCCCTCTACGATCACGTACCAACACATCTCGCTTATTAAGAAGCAGTCGACGTGTGGGCAGAGGCTGTGCACGGCTACTCCACTCTGCATTACCACGTACTATTCCAAAGCTGACCTCTCTCCCACACACAGCACACAGCTCTGCCACTGCATTTTATTTCTACGGTGCACCAACGTTAGCCTCTCCAATGCTAATTACTCTTGTTTCTATTTACTTTCATTTATTTGAAATTGGAATAATTGTGTATATTATTGCATATGAACAATAATAATTCCCCCTCCCCCCGGTCCCATCCTCACGTCAGAGTTCCCTCACCTCTCTTTCTAGAAACAAATGCTCTGATTATACAAGAGAGGGATGAGCATGACCACTACAAGCATAAACAGTACATGCGGTCAGAAAAGAATCCTTGTATCAAAGAGCTTACAATCCATGTGCTAGGTTGAAGACTTGCAAAGAGATAAGGGTCAATTTTTCCATGTGAATGTACAGTACAGTTGCTGGTTTGAGCAATTCACCTTATGTCAGGCCCTCCACTCATGGAACTATGAGACGTTGGAAGACACGGAGCAGGTCGTCACACACACGTCCAGTGCCAGGCAGTGCAGGAATACTGGTTCCTATCCCTTCTTCCTAATAAACCCAAGGGACTCGTCGGAAGCTCGTCCGCTCTGTCCTGACAGAGGATTCAGCTCCTGTTGGCAAGACCGATACTGTGCAAGCTGCTGAGAGCTGGCGCTGTGCCCGTGTCCTCCGCTGACTTTCTGCATCTTCTGGACTGCAGCCAAGTACAGGAAAATAGGCACCTGATTTAAACTCATCGGCTCCTCTCCTCCCCCCTCTCCCCCCCCCCCCCCATCGCTTACACTTTTGCCTTCTGTCTCGTACAACCAGAGATGTAGTGAAAACACCATCAGTGGATTTCTTTATTAATCCCCTGCCTGCGAGAGATAAGCATTGAAGATGCATTCAATCTTACGCATGTTTGCAAAATCCCTGTTATAAGTTCATATCAATTTATAATTACCTAGTTTTATTCTCTCTGGGGAATACAATATGTGTAGGCCCTGAAGCCCAATAGGAGGCATCTCTCTGGATACTTCTCACATTGGCTTCTTCTCTTTATTGTTCTCATGCTTCACAAATCTTCACTTAAACAACAATGCAGCAGAAAGTCAAAATGATTGGTAAAAAAAAATGCATTCTGGAGGAAACCATCTTTAATGTGATTTGGTGTTGTTGTTCAAAGCATACAATGAAAAGAAAAGCATTTATTTGATTTTGAAAGTATTTGTTTTGCTAGGGCCTCGTCCAACTGCTCGTTGCTGTGCGCTCTATGGCATGCGCGGTGCAAACAAGATGGCCGTCTATGGGGCCGGCCTCCGTCACTGCCTGCGCGCGTCTGCAGAAAGCGCGAGGCGCGACCGCTTTTGCCAAAAGACCCAATTTTTGTCTTTTGTTGCGGTTGCCGAGCGTTTGCCACGTCACGGCAGCGGTTCAGTCAATGAGGGCGAACCAGCCGTGTGACATCATGGCTGCTCCCCCCGCCATGGTCCCCCCCACCCTCCCCTGTCGCAATCGCCTGCTCCCCTCCTGATGCGCAACCACAGGTCGCGGCTGAAACTGGTGCACGCATTGACTGGGGCCGCAGCCTGAGGTTTAATGTAACTTTCGCAGCGGTCCTATCTGTGTGGGGGATGCAACCACGTCATGGAATGTTATGCCGATTACTGAGAGACCAAATGGATTGCTCTGCAGGTCTCTCTCGCAGCTGAAAATACCCTGCAAATGGGCTGCCCTGTGACCATGGACTATTCTATAAATAAAGTGCCTACACCCCCTTTGTCTAGAACGCTGGGTAATATGTTTTAAAGGAGCAGTTGTGACTAGTTGTTTTGTTACCCAATTTATTTTGTATGAATATAGGAAGCAGGGGGTCTCTGGAGCCCTGGGGACGCTTATTGGGGTCGGTGCCTCCGGTGATACAGTCCCCTCCAGGGAAAACAAAAGAGAGGTTTAAATCAACCGCCAATAGCAATCTGCCACGTTATCTGTCGCAGCTTTCCATTGGCTCCTGCGAGTCCAGGGTTTTAAACCTCCATGAAGTACCGTCAGGACCTGCTCTGGTAAGTATCTCTGCTCCATGGAGCTGAAATAAATGCGGTTCAGTTTGGGACCTCCTGCTTCCCACCTATATGAAAATGGGCGGGGGGTTAATGTGGCGCGTCACATGTCCCTAAAGAAAGCCAGCACTACAAGATAGGCCAAGAGTCATTGCTTATAAACCATACTGTATCTATCCTCTAGTGCAGGGGTTGCCAACTCCATTACTCCAGGACTACCAACAGGTCAGGCTTTCAGGATATCCCTGCTTCAGCACAGGTGGCTCAATCAGTGGCTCAGTCATTGATATTAAAAGTAAAATAAACTTATTTGCCCATAATAACAGTACAGCCACTATGCCATGCCTCCTCCCTTACTTATTTAACTTCATCTCAACTTGTATTTTTGCATTTGTAGTTGTCACTAAAAAAAATTCTGCTTTAATTAGCCTATTAAAAAGTCACTTGGATATGGCGACATGTGGTTATTGTACATTGTACATATTATAGGCTCACACAAAGTTCACATGCATGCCATAACAAAGTACGAATTGTATTCAGTACTACACAATAGTACAGTACATACACAGTACATACACAGTATGGACACTATCCTGTGTCCTCTCTTCCTCCTATATGGGAAATCTACCCATCCTACCCACCTGGCTCTGAGGAACGTCTTCTGTGAATACCTGGTGGTCACTCTATCTAACCAAACTGCCTACTATTATCATCACAATTGTGAGTGAAATACCACGTATAAAACTTCACTTTTTTGATTTTTTTTTTTTTAAACGAAATTGCACTATATTGTTACTATTGTTTCCATGGCCCTGGATGTATTTGCGCTCCTGATTTCTCTGCACAGTATGGCCCCCAGCAGAGCCAATAATGGAAGTAAGTGGGATGCAATGTCCACTTACTTGTGTCTAAGCTGCTGCCGTTCTTTGCACACAGTGATTTCCCTCCATGTCTACCCCATGCACTGGACACAGAGCGAGTGGTGGTAAGATCATTCTGTGCGTTCTGTGCTCTGTCGCCTGCTACACACTGATTACTCCTAACACATAGGGGGTTGTCCATTAAACTCAATATTGCACGGAAACTCTCATTGAAGTCAACTGGAGATTCTGTGCGATAGTTGCAGTTTTAATAACCCTCAAAGGAGTATCAACAGAATTCTATAGTTACTGCGCTTAAAATGTGCGTTATGGAAATTGGGAACGAAAGTTTTTTTTCGTCGTATTAACGGGTATCCTCAAGTTAATTAGGTGCAAAAATAACATTCCTGTTCATCGAAGTAGCAGCTCTATTAACAGGGATTTTCATGTCTCAGAAGCGCATTTTCCAATACCCTGCATTGGTCAAAATATAACGCACGTCATTAACGCATGCGCTAATAACACATTTCTCGTGTGCCACCAAAAGCTAACGCCCATCTTGTTAAAATATTGAGAAATGTAACATTTTAACACTTAAGTTATTCCATTATTTGTAGTGTCCTACATTTATTTTAATTGCACATTAATAAAAATTTTAAATGAATGAATATTGTTGAGATGTGTGGCTATATGTTATTGTACACCCATACTTAACACAATCATTATTACACTGTATACCATATTAGTTCCCACAAATATGTCACGTTAATCACTGAAAAAAATAATATAGTTTATGATGTGTTTCAGACATTTATATGATCCCTAAAATGTATCTTTGTATATGACACGTATTACATTGCTTTTCAGGCTATTCCCAGAAAAAAACGAATGATAATCAGCATCTGGATGTTGGCAGCTTTCGGTAGGTCTTAAAATATTGCAGCATTATTACCGTGCGATCACATGAACCGCCATTGTTAGGTAAACTGCTCATTACCATATGATTTGCGTATCAGTACGCCAGACATCCATTAAAATGATCTGCTATTTTTCATGCCAATTTGAGGACATTGCAACGCAGTAGACCTTTGGGGATACGCGTTATGGATAACCTAACGCCAATAAATTGGATGCGATCTACCCCATAGACTTAGGAAGAGGCCAAGGCTGCAGGTGGGGGTTGGGTCCTCCTCATAGTGATGTCTCTCTGTGGTGCCCACTCTTCCCCCTCCCTACTGGTTCTGCACATACATCCTTGACCTTCAGCATATCTTTCTATCCCACAGTGCTCACAATATGCTAATTTGAGTTGTCTCATCTGATTCTTTTCACTTTGTGGCGGTTGCTTGACTCCGAAATAGGCTTCTCGAATAAAAGGGCTTACTCCAGAGTTATAAAGTCTATTCATATTCAGCTGCTGTCTCGTTTGAATAAGAAGCAGATATCGAGGTCCCACATATTTATGATTGCTTTCATGATGCATACTCACAAGATGTGGGACATTCCTATCTCTTGTGGTGGGAAGTCATTTAAAGCCTCGGTGTCCCCCTGGTGGTACAAGGTGTGCCACACACGCTCTCTACAATCATCTATTTTATTATTAAAGGGTTAAATCAGGACCAGATGCTGCACCGGTTTCTGTGGCAACAGGAAAGCTGCTGCCTGTGTCCGTGCCTGGACCCTTGTGTGTGATATGTATGAGCCCCACTGGTTACGTCATCCCATCTCCTCCTCCCACCATCCCTCTCATTCTTCCCTCGCTCTCTACTCCCCGTCCCCATTCTTTACTAGAAGACACTCACGCAGCAGGTCTTGGTCCTGTCTCCATAGATACAGAGCTAACATGGTTGCTGGGTCACGTGGCTCTCCGATGTCCCACATTCCACGAGTAATGTGTTTTCCAGATACAATAGGATGAGCCGTTCCTCTGACGTAGAATTGTCAGCCCCTGCTGATTAATCAAGAGGAAAGTTATAGAAGTTATCTTTGAGGAACAAGGTAAATGTGCTGAGCGGATAACCCTAACGTGTGTACTGTTCAACAGAGACCAAATGAATAGGCGAAAAAGTGAGAGCAAGCGCAAATTCATAAAGCAGATTACTGTATTATATGTTAGTTCAGCTTGTGTTTAACCAAAAGGGATCCATCCACCCCATGTAACACAACATACATGCAGGGGCAGATTTCCCATAAAGTTTACTATAGATATAGGCTGTAGTCTAGGGTGGCAATTTTTGGGGGAGGAAATTTGTGTGCCTTACCTTTTCCGGAGCAAGCCCCCTACTGTAGCTTTGCGACGTCAAATTACGCCGCGACAACGCAGCGTCAAATGCTGCTGTGATGTCACGTTGCCGTGACAAGGCAGCGCCGCATTCCGTCAATAACGTCGCTACGCTGCGGAGGGAAGCCCCCGAGCGGCAAAAAAAGTAAGTCCGTCACTGCATCCACGCATAGTTATTTCATAGTCTTTGCTGTGAAAGCCACAAGAATTATATACAGCTTGTGACAGTCGTCCAGAGAATATATCCAAGCTGCAGAATACACAGGACTGTATTTCAATGATAAAATCCACATCAGGTTTTATTTGCATCAATATCCTAAATAAAATAGCACCAGAAACTCGGAGAATTTTCCCGTGATTTTGCGAACCAAGCGAAATTCACAGCTAGGGCAGTCTTCTTAAAAAAAACATGGCAAGCATTAAAACGTAAATGTGCACTGCAACTTCGTCAGAATTTCTCTTACATGTGCTAACATTTCTGTCCCTGCAGAGATTGATTACGCAGAATGGGGATTTGGATCCTGGGCACCCTTAAGTGACGCACTTTATATCTATCTGACTGTCAAAATGCAGACAACCTTTATTCTTCCTGGTTGCCATTTAGAACATAGGCTATTTTTTGTAATTGCTTGCTGCCAGCTGTATTAAAAAAAAATAATGGTACGGTGTCTGATTTAAAAAAAAAAAGAGCTATATTTCTCAAGCGTTTGGGGTAAGTAAAATTCATGCTGTGAAAAGTGGAGAAGGGACACCATTCTCTTT
Source organism: Ascaphus truei (assembly GCF_040206685.1). Taxonomy (NCBI): domain Eukaryota; kingdom Metazoa; phylum Chordata; class Amphibia; order Anura; family Ascaphidae; genus Ascaphus; species Ascaphus truei. The sequence continues at coordinate 13,203,268 of NC_134488.1, forward strand.
TTCTTCAAAGAGAAAATGTGATTGTAAGCTTAGTGTTAATGCACACCCTCCAGCTCTATCACACTTCCACCACTGCTCAATGCTTTCCAAGCTGGCTGAAACCACATGTAAAACAGCGTCAATGATACTTAAGTAATAATCCCCTCAGAACAGGGCATTACTGGCCAATAATGCCCTGGCTGGAAGAGTTGAAGGCCCGAGGCATTATTGGCCAGTAATGCCCTGTTCTGAGGGGATTATTACTATTATAGGCTAAATGTAGGCTTATTTTTTATTTTATTTTTTTCATTTTTCATAAAAAAGATACATTTTTGTAGTCATTGACCTACCTGTGTAGGAAAAAGAAGTAAAGTAGAAGATGAGAGGGCTGAGGGGCGGGAAAGAGAGAGGTTTAGGGGGGGAAGAGGGGTGGAGGGGGGGGAGAGAGGTGAGGGGGGAAAGAGAGAGGTGAGGGGGGAGAGAGAGGTGAGGGGGGTAAGAGAGAGGTGAGGGGGTAAGAGAGAGGTGAGGGGCGAGAGAGGGGGGAGAGAGAGAGGTAAGGGGGGGAGAGGTGAGGGGAGAAAAGGGGTGATGGGGGAATGGAGGGGGAGAGGTGGGTGGAGGGGAGATGTGGGAGAGAAGTGGGGGGGGGGGGCTGTGATATTAACTACAACTAAATAAAAAGAAATACAAATGACCTTACAGTAGCACAGGCAATAGATGTGGTGAGAAATATTACTTTGTTGCAAGAAACAAAGTTACCAGTTGGTACACAGCAGCTTCTGTGTGACGGTTCAGGGTATTCCTCCCCCTCCATGTGTCCCTGGCGCTGCGCTTCCTCCTGCCTCTCATGACCCTTCCTTGCCTCCCCGTTCTGTCCTCCCTTCCTCCTCCCGCATCCGTCCCTCTGCGGCAGTCCCTGACGCGCTCCCGGCATCTGCGCGCGTTCCCTGCAGGGCACGCACGTCTTCCCAGGCTCCCGTTTCCCTTTATAGTGTTCCCCGCTCCGGTCCCCTTACCTCCTGCAGACCCTCCTCCAGTTCTCCCTCCGCCCTCGGCGGGTGCTCCCGCGGCGCTCCGCGCGCTTGACAGCCTGTGCGCGCGCACTCTAACCTTACAGAGGGCGCGCGCACACGCTCCTCGTGTAGGTCTTCCCAGACCTCTGGCTCCTCCTCTCATGCTTTACAAGCTATCTCCCTCTCTGCCTCACCTGTCTCCTCCCTCTCTCCTCACCTATCCCTGCTGCCTCTCACTCCACCCTCTGCTCCTCCTCTCTCTCCTATTGGTGTTCCCTCCTTTATAACCCCTGTCTGTCCTCTCTCTCATTGCTCTGCATAGTTCTTTGTAACCTCTGTGTGTGCAGTCCTATGCTCGGCTCTCCTGTAACCTCTGTGTGTGCAGTCCTATGCTTGGCTCTCCTCTGTTTTCCAGCTTCTGTTCCTGCTCCTGCTTACCCCTGGATTTCCCTGGCTTGACCTCTGCTTGTACTGGATTACCCTGCTTTCTCCTGCCCTTGAACCCTGCTTACGGACACGACCTTGCTGACTTCTGTTATCCCTGGACTCTGGCTTACGAACATTACGATCCTGCTTTCTATATCCCTGGACTCTGGCACATGGACATCACTATCCTTACTCTGAATCCCAAAGGCGTTGCAAGTATAACTAACCATTTTTCTACAGGCCCGGCAACGCCATACCACACTCCGGGCATGCCCTTACTGCTGTGGGTGTGTGGTAAAACCCTTCCCACCTCAGTACTGGGGACTGGCCAGGTCTGTGGGCATACAGGCATTACATTATGCAGAGCCCAACAAATGCAGACCCCCCTGAGGTGGGCCAAGGTGTTTCTTTGGAACAGTTACAATCTGTGAGCAACCAGTTGACCACTGTTTCCCAGCAACTTGCTAATCTCTCCATCCAGGAGACTCCAGTGGCTCCGTCACCCCCTGTTGCTATGACCTATGGTAATGCTGGACCTCGTATTCCACCGCCCAACCGGTATGATTGTGACCCCCTCACTTGCCGCGGATTCCTAAACCAATGCGAGGTACAATTCGAAATGTTACCCTCTCAGTTTCCCACCGGCCGCTCTAAGGTGGCTTACCTTTACGCCTTGCTCACCGGTGATGCCCTTGCTTGGGTTTCTCCCTTCTGGGAACGTAAGACTGAATTAACCCAAGATTACCCTAAATTTAGGCATGAATTCCAGCAAGTGTTTGACATTCCCGCACGACGGGAGACGGCCGCATTCTCTCTCTTTCATATCTAACAGGCTCGAAGATCTGCTACCAAGTACGCGATCGAGTTCCGTACTCTCGCCGCGGAGACTCAATGGAATGATGAGGCACTCTCCACCGCATACTGGCACGGTCTCTCTGACACCTTGAAGGATGATCTTGCTACTCATGCCCGGCCTTCCTCCCTGGCGGAACTGATTACTCTCAGTGTGCGTATGGACCAGTGCACCCAGGAACGACGGCATGAGAGACACTGTTCCCGTTCTCCTTCTTCCCCTGTTGTCTCTCACAGGTCGCCCTCTTCACCTCTCCTGGCATTGGACGCCTTAGAGCCGATGCAAATCGGTAGCCAACAACTTCGGGCCGCGGAGAGAATGCGACGCCGTCAGAAGGGACTCGGTTTCTACTGTGGTTCTTCGGAACATCGCCTCCAGAACTGTTCCCTGAAGCCGGGAAACAGGAACACCCAGTAAAGGTAGAGGGGCTTCTACTGGGTACTGTCTCTTCTTGCCTCTCTCCCTGAGGATCTCCCAAAGAAGTTTATACTTCCTGCTACGCTGGAGGGCCCTGACCTCCTACTGGAAGTAAAGGCTTTCATTGACTCTGGATCTGGCGGTAACTTCCTGGATCAAACTTTCGCCTCTGAGAACCAAATTCCTCTGGTCAAGAGAAAGGCACCCATTGGTCTCGAGGCCATCGATGGTCGCCCGCTCCAGCCAGCATTCATCATCTGGGAGTCCATTCCTCTGACTTTGACCTTGGCCGACGGTCATAAAGAGGTAATAGTTTTTGATATCTTCCATTCTCCCACCGTTCAACTTATTTTAGGATTGCCTTGGCTTCAACTCCACAATCCGCTCATTAATTGGACCGGCACCTCGCCTATCCAGTGGCCTTCCTCCGCCGAGCCAGTCTCTACGGCTCCTCCTGTTGCGGTGCTCGTCGGTTTGGATTCCCTTCCTTCCAATCTCTCGATTCTTCCGACCGTGTATTATGAGTTCCTGGATGTGTTCAACAAAGTGCAGGCTGAAGTTCTGCCTCCCCATCGTCCATACGATTGTCCTATTGATTTAATTCCAGGGACCATCCTCCCGAAGTTGAAGTCTTATCCTTTGTCCGTTCCAGAAACCGAAGCTATGACGTCTTACATCCAAGAAAACTTGGAGAAAGGATTCATCCGCAATTCTACCTCCCCCGCTGGGGCCGGCTTCTTCTTCGTGAAGAAGAAGGATGGATCGCTAAGACCTTGTATTGACTTTCGCGGACTCAACAAAATCATGGTAAAGAATCGGTACCCCCTTCCCTTAATCTCTGAACTTTTCGATCGTCTCCAAGGAGCCTCTATCTTCTCCAAGCTCGATTTGAGAGGGGCCTATAATCTCATTCGCATAAGGGAGGGGGACGAGTGGAAAACCGCGTTTAATACGCGATCTGGACATTATGAGTATCTAGTAATGCCCTTTGGTTTATGCAATGCTCCTGCCGTCTTCCAAGAGTTCATGAACGACATCTTCCGGGATGTATTGGGAACATTTGTTATTGTATACTTGGATGACATTCTCATTTTTTCTAAAAACTTAGATGAACACATTCACCATACTAAACTCGTGCTTTCTAGGCTCCGTGCTAACCGCCTATACGCCAAGATGGAGAAATGTTTGTTCCACCAGACTTCTACTGCCTTCCTTGGCTATATTATCTCTAACCAAGGTTTTTCTATGGACCCAGAGAAATTGAAGTCTGTCCTTGACTGGCCGCTGCCAAATTCTCTCAAGGCCGTGCAGCGTTTTCTTGGCTTTGCCAATTATTACAGGAAATTAATCCGTAATGTTTCTTCCATTGCTCTCCCCATCACTGCCTTGACCAAAAAAGGTGCCGACCCCATGTCTTGGTCTCCTGAAGCCATTGACGCATTCGAGTTTCTCAAAAAAGCCTTCGTCTCTGCACCCATCCTACGTCACCCGGATACCTCCCTTCCTTTCACATTGGAAGTTGACGTCTCGGATGTGGGAGCCGGTGCAGTTCTTTCTCAGAGACTCTCTCCCCAAGAAAAACTCCATCCCTGTGGTTTTTTTCTCGGAAATTCTCGTCTGCCGAGAGAAATTATGATGTTGGGAATCGTGAGCTTTTGGCCATTAAATTGGCTCTTCAGGAGTGGAGGCACCTTTTAGAAGGCACCAAGGAACCTATTGCCATCCTCACCGACCACAAAAATTTGCTGTATATCGAGGGGGCTCGACGCTTGGGATCCCGTCAGGCCCATTGGTCTCTTTTTTTTTTCCCATTTCAACTATACCATCTCGTATATTCCTGGTACCAAAAATATCAAAGCAGACTCTCTCTCTCGCCAGTTCGCCACGGAGAACGAATCTAATGAATCCACGGAACTGATTCTTCCTGCCAAGTGCATTATCTCTGCCAATAATTTCGATGTGTTGGATGAAATCAACAAAGCCCAGGTTCACATCCCCAGCAGGTTCAGGGTACCAGAGGGACGCTTATACGCAGCTCCACAGTTTCGCCACAAGATTTTACTTTGGGGACATTCTTCTAGATCGGCCGGTCATCCAGGCTTCAAGAGGACAGCGGATCTTATTAAACGGACATTTTGGTGGCCTAAGATGAACAAGGACATTTTTTATTTTACTAGTGCTTGTCCGGTATGTGCCCAGAGTAAGTCTGTTCATCACAAACCTTCGGGTCTTCTCATGCCGCTTCCAATCCCGGAGCAACCATGGAAACACATCTTTATCGACTTCATTGTTGAACTTCCCAATTCCAAAGGAATGATTACCATTCTTGTCGTGGTAGACAGATTTTCTAAACACTCACACTTTATTCCCCTCAAGGGTCTTCCTAATTCTGCTACTATGGCCGATATTTTTTCCAAGGAAATTTTCAGATTACATGGCGTTTCCATTTCAATTGTCTCTGACAGAGGTTCTCAATTCATCTCTAAATTCTGGCGTGCGTTTTCCCAGGGACTTGGGATTTCTCTTCTTTTTTCTTCCGGATATCTCCCTCAGACCGATGGTCAGACGAAAGGATGAATCAGACCTTAGAGCAGTATCTCAGATGTTTCGTCTCCGAGTCACAAGATAATTGGGTGGACCTGTTACCGTGGGCCGAATCTGCTATTAACTCTCTTAAAAATGAATCTACCCAAGAATCTCCTTTTTTCATCAATTTCGGTTTTCACCCTAGCAGTCTTCCCCTCTCCTCCCCCCCTTCTGGCGTTCCCGCAACGGACTCCCATGTTATGACCCTTCCGAATTCTTGGAGGAGGATCCTTAAGTCTCTACAAACTGCATTCTCTAGACAAAAAACTAAGGCAGATCGACGTCGCCAACCAGGTCCTTCGTTCAAACCCGGTGACAGAGTGTGGTTGTCCTCAAAGAATATTAGGCTCAAGACTCCATCTCCAAAGTTATCCCCAAGATATTTGGGCCCCTTCAAGATTGTAGAAAAGATCCAACAATCGCCTATCGACTAGCACTGCCTCCCACCATGAGGATTCCTTCTGTATTCCATGTATCCTTACTCAAACCTTTCATCCAGAGCTTGCACTTCCTGGATCCTTCCCGAAGACCCAACCCAGTGACTACCCTAGGACAACAAGAGTACGAAATCCACTCTTTAATCGACTCTCGTTGGTCCAGAAACAAACTCCAATTTCTCGTCCCCTGGAAGGGGTATGGTACAGAAGAGCGTTCATGGGTTCCAGCATGTCACATCTATGCCCCCAAACTCCTCCGGCAATTCCATCTGAAATTTCCCCGAAAGCCATGGTTGGATCGCCCGGAGATCGATCCTCAAGGAGGGGATACTGTGACGGTTCAGGGGATTCCTCCCCCTCCATGTGTTTCTGGCGCTGCGCTTCCTCCTGCCTCTCATAACCCTTCCTTGCTTCCCCGTTCTGTTCTCCCTTCCTCCTCCCGCATCCGTCCCTCTGCGTCAGTCCCTGACGCGCTCCCGGCGTCTGCGCGCGTTCCCGGCAGGGCACGCGCATCTTCCCAGGCTCCCGTTCCCCTTTACAGTGTTCCCAGCTCCGGTCCCCTTACCTTCTGCAGACCCTCCTCCGGTTCTCTCTCCGCCCTCGGTGGGTGCCCCCGTGGTGCGGCGCTCCGCGCTCCTCTTGAACACAGCCTGTGCGCGCACTCTAACCTTACAGAGGGCACACGCACACGCTCCTGTTGTAGGCCTTCCCAGACCTCTGGCTCCTCCTCTCATGCTTTACAAGCTATCTCCCTCTCTGCCTCACCTGTCTCCTCCCTCTCTCCTTCTCACCTATCCCTGCTGCCTCTCACTCCACCGTCTGCTCCTCCTCTCTCTCCTATTGGTGTTCCCTCCTTTATAACCCCTGTCTGCCCCTCACTCATTGCTCTGCATAGTTCTTTGTAACCTCTGTGTGCAGTCCTATGCTTGGCTCACCTGTGTTTTCCAGCTTCTGTTCCTGCTCCTGCTTACCCCTGGATTTCCCTGGCTTGACCTCTGCTTGTACTGGATTACCCTGCTCTCTACTGCCCTTGAACCCTGCTTACGGACACGACCTTGCTGACTTCTGTTATCCCTGGACTCTGGCTTACGAACATTACGATCCTGCTCTCTATATCCCTAGACTCTGGCACACGGACATCACTATCCTTACTCTGAATCTCAAAGGTGTTGCAAGTATAACTAACCATCTTTCTACAGGCCCGGTAACGCCATACCTCACTCCGGGCACGCCCTCACTGCTGTGGGTGCGTGGTAAAACCCTTCCCACCTCAGTACTGGGGACTGGCCAGGTCTGCGGGCATATAGGCGTTACATTCTGACAGCACTAGCAGCTGTGAGAGAGAGGGGGAGAGAGCCTGCTTGTGCTGCCGTGTTCAGTGTGCTCAGTGAGGAGAGGAGCGGAGCTTCTGCAGTTAAGTTTTAAACTTGCCGGGTTTTTTTCTCAGTGTGAGGCCCTGCATCTCTGCTTTGAGGTGAGTTGGCAAGTTGTCAAGAATTCCAGGCATTACTGAATAAATAATGCCCGGAATTCTGACCAATCAGAGAGCAGGGATTTCAGTACTGCCCGGAATTTTACTGCTTTAGCCTATAATTAAGTAATAATCCCCGAAGAACAGGGCATTATTGGCCAATAATGCCCTGGCTGGAAGAGTTGAAGGCCCGAGGCGAAGCCTCAAAAAACAAAACAAAAAAAACCCTGCAATTTTTCATTTTTATTAAACCTACCTGAACCACCACCTGGGACCCAACTCCCCCTCCTCCTCCCCCCCCCCCTTCCCAGTCGACAAACAGGTTTGGCCACCGGGGGCAAGAATACTTACCCGGAAGACACAAAAGGGTCTCCAGGTAGGGGCTCCGGCCGACAGAAATAGCCAACATCATCGGAAGATGACGTTGCAACATACTATTTGTGACCATGCGGCCATCATTTCAAAACGAAAGAAACTACAAGTAGCTCAAGAACCAGGGGAACCCAGGAGGTCGAGAGACCAGGGATCAGCTTGGAGGGAGCACGGATCAGCTTGGAGGGAGCACGGATCAGCTTGGAGGGAGCACGGATCAGCTTGGAGGGAGCACGGATCAGCTTGGAGGGAGCACGGATCAGCTTGGAGGGAGCACGGATCAGCTTGGAGGGAGCACGGATCAGCTTGGAGGGAGCACGGATCAGCTTGGAGGGAGCACGGATCAGCTTGGAGGGAGCACGGACCAGCTTGGAGGGAGCACTCCAACTCTCAAGTAAGCTAAAAAAAAATGAAAATATTTTTGGGGGGAGGGTCGCTGCTTTAAGATGCATATTAAGGCGCATATTAACTCAGCAGTCTTCTCCTATAAGACACCTTCCAGAGCTGGAAGATGACTTTGCAACCCGCTGACATCGCTGTACGGTGTCCTCCAGCACCGGAAGGTACTCTATGACATTAGAATGATTGTTAAATGTGGGCCAAAATGTATTTAAAAGTAAACTTTAGTTTTGAAGAAGGAGACCCCCCTAGAGCTTAGTGTGATCATCTTTACCAAGGTATACTGGGGATTGACCCTTTAAGGAAAAGATTTACATTTCCTGATGCTCGGTATGGATCACAGACCACACACCAATAATAAGAATCTCAATGACATTAAACTGTCGTCGTTGTTGTTTTGGTCCGTAATTCTCAAATATGTGAGCCCTGGAGCGTGACTAAGATTCTTTAAGGGAATGAAAATTCGTAATGTAATAATAAGCACTTACATTAAAACTATCTATAAAATCAATAGCACATTCATTTTTTTCTTTATTCTTAACAATAGCTCCCGTCTTTTCATTGGATAATGTAATTATATAAGAATCAATAGAATTACAGTGCTTAAATTGGATTTTAAGCTCTATTAAATCTCAGAATAATAGGGTCTTATTCCTATATATGTAATTATTACCAATATATAAATATAAATTGCATTATAGGTAAGGATAGGCACATTCACAGGTTCAAAATCCGAAATCCCCGAACTGTCCAAAGCACTTATAACAATTTGTGAGTTCTTATCCAGGATCTGAATCCCAGACAGAAACAAACAAAAACATCTTTCTACTTCAAATTTGGATTTGGGTCCCTTCTCCCACCGATGACTGTCTAATAATCCCACCCCCCCTTAGCCTGGGGGTGGTTCAGTGGTAAGACGAGGGACCCTTCTTTTTAAATGCCGCCTCTCACATATCACCCGTACCGAGACCCTACCTCCTCTGAGCCAGCTGTCGGGACCGCAGGGGTTACTGCAGCTCTGTATCAGGTTTTCTCGGTGTGGAGTTTTACAACCCAGACTCCACCCCCCCCACCCCCCATGCTGGGGGTCTTGCGAGACCCCCCCCCCTCCCATTTCATACCCTGCAAGCCCCCTTTATTTCCTCCCTCTTTCCATGTATTTCTCTCTCCTCTGTCCCACTCTCTCTCTTCCTCACTCACACCCTCACTCTCCCCCCCATCAATTACCCCACTCTCCCTCAATCCCTCCCCGACTCGCATGTATTTCTCTCCCCTGCATTTCACTCTTACTCCCTCTTTTCCTCACTCAGTCCCTCACCCCCTCTCGTACACCCCCTCTCTCCTCACACTCTCCCCTCTCTCCATCAATTACCACATTCCTAACTCATTCCCTTGCCCCTCACACAATCCCCCTACAAAATACATACCAAAAAAACCCACCCCCCCATGCAAAAACCTTTTCACCCCCAAATACATTAAAAAAATCCCCACACCCCAAATATATACATACCCCCACCCCCCAAACATATAAAAAATACCCCCAAGTACATACAACCCCCCCCCCACACCACAAATAAATACATGCAAAAAAATCCTACTCCCAAATACATACAAACCCCAAAACATATAAACTCCTACACCACAAATACATATAAACCTCCCCGCCCCCAAATACATATAATCCCCTAACCCCCAAATGCATATTTAAAAAAAAATACATATACTGTAAACCCCCCACACCCCAAATACATCTAAAAAACACCCCCCAAATACATATAAACCCCTTCCCACCCCTAAATACATATAATAAAAAAGCACTTCCCAAATAAACACCAACCCCCCAAATACATATAAATATCCCCACCCCGCAAATACATACAAAAAAGCAAATACAAATGTGATACAGTCCCCCTTCATCCCCTTAACTTCCGCTGCGGCTGAGCGGGGGATGGGGAGAGTGCGGGGAGGTCTGTGGGCAGTTGGAGCGGAGACTGAGTCTCTGGTGGGTCCCAATGCAGGGCGTTGCCATTTTGTTAATCCTCGCGCATGCGCAGTGTAGTCGCGCATGCGCGGAGAATCCCCTAGTCCGGCGGCCATGTTGGGGTTGGCGCCAGCGAGAGAGACACTTTGCGCATGGGCAGCAAGACCCCCGGAGTGGCGGCCAATAGGGGAAAGGCTCAAGATAGGGACTACATGGCCCATGAGCCTCAGGAACGGACGTCACATGCTGCGGCTTAGACAGGGTGGCTGCATTTGTAGTTAAGGCAGTTATATGGCAGTTGGGCAGTTAGTCAGTGGTAGCTGGGACAGCAGAAGGGCAGGGTGTGTGTGTGTGTAGGGAGTCAGTGACCTACTGCACTAAGCTAGAGTTCCCCTTAGAACCCAGCTAGGTCCCCACTCCCCTCAGCTTGTGGTTGCTGCAGGGACAGGCCCATAGATAGGGACACTGCCCTGTAGTACCAGAGTGAGGGACACCATCAGGACGCAGCTGCATTCTGATCTCAAGTGATCTGGCCCAGACACCTTCAACAAAGAACAATCTCATACGGTGCAACAATTGATGTGGAACCCACCCCATGTAGAGCCGGAGGCTTCGCGGTTGCCGTCACTGGATACGTGGATCCCATCAGCATCACTGCACGCCTGGGTGTGGACACACCCGGCAGGTACCCAACTAAGTGCACCAACCATACACCGGCTAGTGAGGGCAGCGCTGTCTCACACACTTGGGTGGGTGATTGATCTGGTGAACCCCTGTGGCGGACTGTAACAGGGGACTTATCCCTGTTCAGGTAATGTGCCTCTAATCCAGCAGTGTGGTGGTTAACTGCTGGTAGTCAATTAACAAAACACCACCTGCCTGATTAGATGGCTTAGAAAGCCTGTCTTTTGAAACAGGAAGTGAGAAACTCCTTAGCTGTGACTGAGAGCTGAACTTGGGAGAGAGAGCAGAGATTGTCTTTGACTCTCACAACAGTCTTGAGCCCTGCCAGAAGAAACAGCAGAGCTGCTTACAAGACACAGGGAAAACTTCTAAACCTGTATGCTGACCAACCCTGGAGACAAGGGAGCTGAAGCAGGAACAGTGAAGATTTTCCCTCCAAACCACAAGGAACAGATAAGACTTTCATTCTTAAAAGACTGCTTATATCTGCTTATTGCATGCTACACTGGCGACACAGTTTATTACACTGCGGCCAGATCCGCAAGCCGGGAGATTTCCCGGCTTGCTAGTGGCCGCCCCTCGGCGTGCCGCGCGTCATAGACGCGCGGTCACGCGTCTTCGGGAGCGTGCGCCCCCTGCACGCGCGTCCAGGGGCTCCCCGAGGGAGCCCTGGTGTCCCGCGATCGCGGGACAGCGGCAGGGGGTTCCGGGGGACCCGGCGGACCCGGCAGCGGTAGGGAGAGCGCCCCGATCGGAGGGCGCTCTTCCGCTGCTTCGGCGCGCGCCCGTCACTCTCGGGCGCGCGCCAGGCTACTGCTGCGGCACAGAACGGGCAAATGCTCGAATAAACTGTGCCGCAGCAGTATGTGTTTGGGGCTGCGAGAACTGCTTGACTAAGGGAGATGTGAATTATTGCATAGTGTTTCACTAGAAATACTCCCAAGTGAAGAGAAGCTTTGCCCCCCCCCCCCTGTGTTTGGATGAATCTCTTGATGAAAAGGAAAAGGCACAATAAAGCCTTATTATAATTTCACATTATAAACGACTCCAAGTGTGTACCTCTGTGAACGTCCGTCTACACGGACTAAGTTGAATACTAAGTTCAAACTAAGGGTTGTTTAGTTGAATACTTTGGCCAAGATATTGTAAGCCTGCTACCACATCAAGGTAAACCCTATCAACAGGTCCTACACTACCCGACGGTAAACTAACCTCAGTGGTAGAATGAGTGACTGACCCAGTCTTCCGGAATCCAAAGGAGATGAGTAGAGGTCCCAGAGGAAGTTCAGGCAGGAACAGCATAGAGTACTGGGGTAGTACTTTGCAGGGCCCTGGGCAGGTAGCCACTGACTGCTTATAAAAGGCAGCAGCAGCTGTAAGCAATGAGAAAGTCAGAGAGGCTTACTTCCTGTCAGGAGGAAGAGGGCAGGATTTGCCAGGAAGCAAGATGGCGTAGTTTGCGTCAGAATCCTTAAAGACACAGGATGTTGACTCGCCGCTAGAAAGCGGCGATCAGAAGTAAACAGGTAAGGAAGGAACACGCCGCAGGGGGCGTGTTCCGCGCATAGTCACAGTAGAAATTAAACAGGTAAGGAAGGAACACGCCGCAGGGGTCGTGTTCCGCGTATCATCACAGTTCTCCAGGAGAAAGAAAAAGATCAGTTGGAGAGGGACAGGGTGAGCCTTCCAAGTAAACTGGAGAAGGCATACGCCTATTCTGCCCATGACCAGAGTTTAATTGATCAAGTTTGCACAGCGCTGGAAACCTCTTAGAAGGAAGTTCACAGGCTTAATACAGAGCTTAAAGTCTCCCAGGAGGAGATTTGCTACTTTAAAACAGAGATAGGAGTCTTTCGGGAGGACAGTTGCTATTTAAAAACAGAGATATGTTCTGTGAGAGACGCCTCCGAAGAGTTAAATAGTAGGTTTGAAACTGTAAACCAAATGAGTAAGAACTTCTTTGTCCAAGTCAGTGAAGGAGATAAAAGACTCCATGAATTAGAAGAGGAGAAGAGACTATTGATAGAAGAAAAGTCAAGGATGAATTAGCAGTGGAAAAAGCAGAGGGTGACTTGGAAAAAGAAAAGTATCAGTGGGAGTGTGATCTTGTCAAGAAAGCTGGGGAAGGCCTACGCTGATTCTGCTCAGTACCAGAGTTTCATGGATCAAGTTGGGGCCGTGCTGGAAGCGTCTCAGAAAGACGTTCACAGGTTGAATACAAAGCTGGAACACTCTCGCCAGGAAGGCCCGGTCTAAACACAGAACTGTGTACAGTGATGGATGCCTATGAGGTGGTCTTAAGGGACAGAGAGTCAGTAGAGCAAGAGAACATAAGCCTGAAGGATTAAAGTTTCCAGATTGCTAGCAAAGTAAAAATGCTGCAAGAGCATTTGAGTACCCAGTGTGTCTCCAAAGAGCAGCATTTGGAGCTGAAGGCCACATTAAGCATAACCCGAGCCTCGCTGGAGGAGGAGCTTAGAGGCCAGGTAACCCTGTATGAGAGGGAGAACAAGGCAGTCCTGAAACTGAAGCAAGAGTTAGAGGAGCAGAGACACTGCTCCATCCCTAACAGTCAGTACACCCAGGAGAAAGAGACCTGGAAAAGGCATGCTGCTGAAACCCTAGCAAAGGAATTGGCAGAGCTCCAAGATGTAATAATGGATGGATGGAAGAAATCTCAAAATGATCACAGTGAAGAGATTAAAGCCCTGAGAGGAGAATTGCAGGATGCACCCAAGCAGGGGTCTCTCGCTGAGGAGTGGAAATTGCAGCAACGCCTAAAAATGGAAGAGATAAAGCTAGCAGCTAAACACACATTCAAGCAACTCATAGTGCTACAGGCGCAGATCGCTGAGCTCAAGACACAGCTTGCCAAAAAGGAGGTGAGAAAGGAGGTGTCAGTCCATCAAGTGGCCGGCTTGACTCTGCACTATGAGGTCAAAATGGCCGATGCCTGCAAATTGTTGGACCACACAGCCCGTGAGAAGGCCCTACTGCAGCTGGAGCTGGACAAGGTCCAGGAGGAGTCCCGGCAGCTGCAGGTCAGAAATAAAGAAAATGAAAAACATTTAAGCTTTGCTCTGAGTCAGATGGGAAATATGAAGTCGAGACTCAACTCCAAAGAAGCTGAACTGACAACTGCATTGAGTGGGAAAAAAAAGTGCAGAAGGACAGCTTTAATAGCTGAAAACTCAAATAGATGGTCTAAATGACAATTTAAGTGATACCACGAAACGACAGTCACAAAAAGAGACCACGGAGAGTGAACTTAATGTCCCTATTAACTCGAATGGAGAGTCTGATGCACCCGTGCCTGAGGCCCATGTTCCTGATGTCCATGCCCCTGCAATTGAGTTGAACGTACCCATCAGGAATTTTCTGATTCCAAAACTAAAAAAGATATGTTGGTCTCAAAAAGAGACCACGGAAAGTCAACTAGATGTCCCCACTGATGCATGTGAAGACAATTAGTGATATGCGCTCCAACATATAGATCCAATCTTGATATAAATCCTTAAATGAGATGCATGGATTCTGACGCATGTGAAGAGCCTGATGTATCTGATCCCGATGCCCCTGCTATGACTTTAGACAGACCCCTTGTGAAGTTCCTTGCAATGCCTAATGTACCTGATGCTGATGCCTACGCTCCTGTGATGAGGATAAATGCACCTCTCACAGATTTCCCATAAGCACTTGACGTACGCATTAAGTTGGCCTTCCATCAAGGTTTCCCTGAAGTTGTTGCTGATTCCTATGTTCCTGCGAAACATGGAGTGTTTTCCGAAGTCCATCGTGGGTCGGATTTCCATCAGGGACACCCCGCTAAACCTGAAGTGTCGTCAGGAGGATCTACTGGCTCCTTTGCTCCCACAGTAAAGACAAGCGCACATTCTTCTGTTTGTCTACAAGTATCTGATGCGTCCTCTGCTGAGCCTGTGAGCCTACTCGGCAAAGTCAAGCTTACTGCTCACGGATTCTCTGGCTCTTGGGTTGATGAATCCTGACATTCAACTGATCCGAGATAGAACTGAATTCCTCTGTCTACTTTCTGATGGACTTTTTCAGTCTGTACTTGTGAAGTACCCTCTGCCCTCTGACAAACCACCAGAGGTGGGTCATCTTGAGTCCACTTTTCATAAAGGCCTCCGGGAAGAGTCTGGAGGATCGTCCGGAGAACGCTCTCAAGAGGGGGGAGTAATGCAAGGGTCTCCTAGACATCCTCCTCCTAGCCATAGCTACTTTCCTTGTCCACCGGGTGTGCTGCTGCTTTCTGTCTGCTCTGGGGTTTGTCTGTCTGTCTGTCTCCTCTTGTTGCTCCTGTTCTCTGTCCTTATAGTTCCTGCTTCCTGTTTGGTGTCTTTGCCTTTGCTTTGTGTCAGACTCCATGCCTATGCTTCTGCCGCAGCTTGTTCCTGTACCTGTTCCTGTACCAGTCCTGTTCTGTATTGGAGTCCTGTTCATATTAAAGGCCCTTGCTATTTAACTAGATTGTCCCAGCCTGTTTCCTGCTAGCAAGTCCAAGACCTGTTTCTGCTCCCCTGCTCAGTTCCTGCTCCCCTGTCCTGCCTTCCTGTTGCCGAATCTCTCCGCGTTGCCCACGACGATCCCGCTTGCTGCCTGCCACCAACCTCAGCCCGTGACCCCAACAATCTTTGTCTTCTCCCGCTGTTCCAGCCACAGAGGTCTTACCCGCTCCTGGAGTCTCCCTCGTGATAAACATGCTCATTGGCATGCTATTAGCTCACGCTAATGCGTAAAGCATCACAAACTGACTTGCGCTAATAAGACCCTTTACCAATGCGCATGTGCAGTGTATTGTTTAATGCATCTCAACGCTACAATAATCCCCATTCATACAGGGAACGTTACAATGATCATTATTTGCAACTCATTAGCTTTGAGGATACCCATTGAAACAAAGAAAAATAACGGGAACGAGCAGTGGAGAGGAGTGTTATGGAACTATGCAAATGAGGTCAGAATGGAGCTACAGTACATTCACAATGCTATAAAGACATATTACGCAAACGTGCATGTCACACACATGCTGATCAGTCAAATGTACAGGCCTTTAGAGATGCAGAAGAAGACAGTCTTAAGATGTAATGTCCTTGTTTATGGTGAACGTATTAAAAATGATTACTGAATATTTATTCCTTTCTCACGAGGTAGTGTTAGTACAATATGTGGGCGATCTATGGCAATAATCATTACGTAGCACAGCTATGCAGTAAAATCTTATTTGAAGGTTCTTTCATGCTGTCCTCTCTCTAGGAAATGCAATCTTGTCTTTTAAACACTGCAATAATATACAGGCATACCCCACATTAACGTACGCAATGGGACCGGAGCATGTATGTATAGCGAAAATGTACTTAAAGTGAAGCACTACCTTTTTCCTACTTATCGATGCATGTACTGTAAGGCAATCGTCATATACGTGCATAACTGATGTAAATAACGCGTGTGTAACAGGCTCTATAGTCTCTCCGCTTGCGCACAGCTTCGGTGCAGGTAGGGAGCTGGTATTGCTGTTCAGGATGTGCTGACAGGCGCATGCGTGAGCTGCCGTTTGCCTAGTGAGCGAGATGTACTTACTCGCGAGTGTACTTAAAGTGAGTGTACTTAAACCGGGGTATGCCTGTAGGTTGCAATATTTCACCTATAGTCAGCGTGAACTGAAAGCCAAAAATATGTAATGAGCAGAGCAGCTTCACCAAACCAGTCCCACCTCGGCTCATAATAGGAAGCCACAATATCTTATTTATTCAAACTGTACCTCTGCATCACCTCCTCCTCACTCAATTGTGCCATGGTATTCCTCCTTGCAATACGTTGCCTCTGATCTGTCTACTCTCATGAATCGCTTCCTCCTCATTAATTGCCTTTTCCTCCTTGCATCTCTCTCTCTCTGTCTCTGTCTCTGTCTCTCTCTGTCTCTGTCTCTGTCTCTCTCTCTCTCTCTCTCTCTCTGTATCTGTGTTTCTGTCTCTGTCTCTGTCTGTCTCTGTCTCTCTCTGTCTCTGTCTGTCTCTGTCTCTGTCTCTCTGTCTCTGTCTCTCTCTCTCTCTGTCTCTCTCTCTCTCTGTCTCTCTCTCTCTCTGTCTCTATATCTCTCTCTCTCATTATTTTATTTATTTATAAAATGTTTTACCAGGAAGTAATACATTGAGAGTTACCTCTCGTTTTCAAGTATGTCCTGGACATAGTTAATAAGACAAACAATACATGTTTACAAATACAGTTACATAAATGAACAGGGTTATACATTATATACAAGACATTGCATGCACAGTTAGAGAAGATGTATATTATAGGCGTATGTAACAGTTACAGACCAGATTACAATGTGAGACAGCCTTAGTTTTAAAAGATCTTAAACTGGTGGTGGATGTGAGAGTCTCCGGTAGGTTGTTCCAGTTTTGGGGTGCACGGTAAGAGAAGGAGGAACGGCCGGATACTTTGTTGAGCCTTGGAACCATGAACAGTCTTTTGGAGTCAGATCTCAGGTGATAAGTGCTGCATGTGGTAGGGGTGAGGAGCTTGTTCAGATAGATGGGTAGCTTGCCCAGAAAGTATTTGAAGGCAGGACAGGAAAGGTGAACTTTGTGCCTAGACTCGAGTGATGACCAATCTAGTTCTTTGAGCATTTCGCAGGGATGTGTGTTGTAGTTGCATTGGAGATTGAAACGACAAATTGAATTGTAGAGGGTGTCAAGTTTGCTAAGGTGGGTTTGGGGTGCCGAGCCATATACTATATCTCCATAGTCGGTAATTGGCATTAGCATCTGCTGTGCGATACGCTTTCTGACCAGCAGGCTTAGGGAGGATTTGTTCCTGTAAAGTACCCCTAGTTTGGCATAGGTCTTGGTTGTCAGGGTATCAATGGGCATCCCGAATGTTAAGTGGGAGTCAAACCATATGCCCAGGTATTTAAAACTAGTAACAGGAGTTAGAGTGGTGTTAGCGATGGTTCTGATCTGGAGCTCAGTCACTGGAAGCTTTAAAAATTTAGTCTTGGTCCCAAATACCATTGTTACAGTCTTGTCAGTGTTTAAAAACAGTTTGTTTTGTGAAATCCAGTTTTCGAGTCTGAAAAAGTCAGACTGAAGTATGTGTTGAAGGTCAGAGAGGCTATGGCTGTGTGCATATAGGATTGTGTCATCTGCATACATGTGTATTGAGGCTTCCTTACAAGCTGTGGGAAGATCATTGGTGAACACTGAGAAGAGTAGGGGCCCCAGAACAGAGCCTTGCGGGACGCCACAGGTGATATCCAGGGGGTTGGAGTTAGAGCCTGAGATGGACACATGTTGGGATCTACCTGGCAGGTAGAGAAGGGAAAGGAGAAAACGGAGCACTAAATCCACTGCTTAATTGTAAAAAACACAGAGGTGCGTTCCCAAGATAAAAAATAAAGTTTAATGGATCAAAAACAACAAACAAACAGTACACCTATGCGTTTCAGGCTTATAGCCCTTTATCAAGGTAGGACTGAAACTAGTTTAAATCATGCTGCCCCATTCCAGAGCTCTGGAGTTTGTTAAGCAGGATAGCATGATCAACTGTATCAAAAGCCTTTGCAAAATCTAGGAATACTGCACCAGTGAGTTGTCCCCGTTCCATTCCACACTGGATTTCATTGCAAACTTTTAGCAGGGTAGTTACTGTGGAGTGTTTGGGGCGAAAGCCTGATTGGAATTGGCTAGGGAAATTTGTCTTGGTATAGTAATCACTTAATTGGGAGTGGACACATTTTTCCATGATTTTGGATAGGATTGGGAGAAGGGAGATTGGCCTGTGGTTTGAGACAGTGTTTTTGTCCTCACTTTTGAAGATTGGGACAACTCTGGCAGTTTTCCAGGTCTTAGGGATATGGCCTGCAGACAGGATAGAGTTGACTATGGAAGCAATTGGTTTGGCAATTGCTGGGGCACCAAGTCTTAGGAACCTAGATTGTAGTAAGTCAGGCCCACATTGGCTGCTTAGTTTTAATTTGAGGAGCGCTTGTGTAAACTCCTCTTCAGATACTGGGCCAAATTGAAAATTGTGGGCAGTGTTGGGAGGGGGTGGGACTATATGGGTACTCCCGGGATGAGATTCAGGTTTGTGGTTTGGTTTGCGTTTCGCTAATAAGTTAGTAGCACACCCAACAAAGTAATCATTGAATGCATTTGCAATGTCGTGGGGTTTGTCAGAGTAATATCCCCCTTAGTGATATTACTTGGCTGTTGATGGTTAGAAGGCTGGAATATGTTGTTGATAACCTTCCAGAAGTTAGCTGGGTTTGATGTATTCTGGAGGAGATTGGCAGAGTAATATTTTGCTTTTGCATGCCTTGTTTGCCTTGTGCACATGTTCCATGGTTACATATAGTTACATAGTAGATGAGGTTGAAAAAAGACGTAGGTCCGTCAAGTTCAACCTATGCTAAATTTAGACAACAGATACTTTATCCTATATCTATACTTACTTATTGATCCAGAGGAAGGCAAACAAAAAACCCCATTAAGGGGAAAAATTAATTCCTTCCTGACTCCAAGAATTGGCAATCGGATTAATCCCTGGATCAACATCCTTCCCATGTATACATATTTGGTATAACCCTGTATACCTTTCCCATCTAAAATGATGTCCAACCTTTTTTTTTTTAACAAATCTATTGTATCTGCCATCACAGTCTCCATGGGTAATGAATTCCACATTTTAACTGCCCTTACTGTAAAGAACCCTTTCCTTTATTGCTGGTGAAATTGCCTTTCCTCCAACCTTAAGGGATGGCCCCGAGTCCTTTGTACTGCCCGTGGGATGAATAGTTCTTTTGAAAGCTCCTTGTATTGTCCCTGAATATATTTGTATATAGTTATCATATCCCCTCTTAGACGCCTCTTTTCTAATGTAAATAAATCTAATTTAGCTAGCCTCTCCTCATAAGTTAGAATGTACATCCCCTTTATTAATTTGGTGGCTCTTCTCTGCACTCTCTCTAGTTCCATAATGTCTTTTCTTAGGATTGGTGCCCAAAATTGTACTCCATATTCAAGGTGTGGTCTTACTAATGCTTTGAAAAGGGGCATACTTATGTTTACTTCCCTTCCATCCATTCCCCGTTTGATGCAAGATAAGATCTTGTTTGCCTTTGCAGCTACTGCATGACATTGGGCACTATTGCTAAGCCTTCTGTCTACAAGCACTCCTAAATCCTTCTCCATCAAGGATTCCCCCAATATATCTCCATTTAATTTGTAAGTCGCCTTTTTATTCTTGCATCCCAAATGCATAACCTTACATTTATCTGTATTAAACCTCATCTGCCATTTACCTGCCCACGTTTCCAGTCTCTCCAAGTCCTTCTGAAGAGAAATTACATCCTGCTCTGATTCTATTACCTTACACAATTTAGTATCATCAGCAAAGATGGAGACTTTGCTCTCGATCCCAACCTCAAGGTAATTAATAAACAAGTTAAAAAGCAGGGTTCCCAGTACCGATCCCTGAGGTACTCCACCCACAACTTTAGCCCAACCTGAAAAAATTCCATTTATGGCAACCCTCTGTTGTCTGTCCTTTAATCAGTTTTCAATCCAGGTGCATACATTATTACTGAGTCCAATTTTCTTTATTTTGTACACCAACCTCTTGTGTGAAACCGTATCTAAAGCCTTGATACAGATCCGCAGGAGTTCCGCAGGCATCTGTAGTGATTGAGATCCTTGGTAGTGCCAGTTGCTTTGTAGCTTTTCCACAAGGCATCCCTGAACTGGTAGAGTGCTATAAGGTCAGTTGTAACCCATGGAAGGTGGGCACCCCGTACCCTTATTCTGCGTAGTGGAGCATGGGTATCGCAGAGTTTTAAGAACTCGGACTGGAAATAGTCTAGCACAGAATCAGGGTCGGAAATTAAATCGATTCTGTGCCAAGGGCAGTTGGTAAGGTCAGCCAGAAACTGTTGTGGGTTAAAGTGTCTAAATGTTCTAGTGAGGAGAACTTTAGGGCTTGAATGGGGCGGTTTAATTTTCCTTACACAGTACACTATTGCATGGTCACTGAAAATGTCAGGAAGGATGCCAGAGGATTGGATTCTGCTGGGATTTGAGGAGAGAATCCAGTCAAACAAGGAATGGTTGTGCGATTTGAGGTTTGTCCGTGTGGTTTGGGAAATGAGTTGCGATAGGTTAAGCGATTTGATTTGTATGTGGATTTTGTGGTTTGTAGGGTCAAGCCAATTGTAGTTGAAATCCCCAAAGAACTAGCAGCTCACTCTTCTCATTCAGAGAGGAAATGGAGCCAAGAAACTGGGTGATATCAGTCAGGGACTGTAGAGGGGCTTTAGGGGGGCGGTAGATGCCAGCTAGCAAGATGGGCTTAGAAAAGGGGAGGCAGATTCTGCCAACTAGCATAATGTTAGCAGGAAGTTGCAGAGCAAAGTTCCAGTTTCCTGCAGTGTTCATGCAACGTGTTTATGCTTTTTGTCTCTCATGTAACTCGACTACCCCCAGGGCCGTCTTAATGTATGGGCATGCTGGGCAGTTGCTCTCCCCCCGCCCGGTACCCCGGCTCGCTCTTAGGGTTGCCAGGTGTCCGGTATCTGGTTCCCCTGTCCGGTAAAATATGAGAGATAATACCGGACATGGTTGAGAGCAGGGCTGCTGCTGCTAGGGGGCTGGGCAGCTTCTGATTGGTTGCTGCTGTGTAATTCAGCCAATCAGGAGGTGGCAGGAGCCTGGGGGTTGGGGCCAAAGAGCGGAGGAAAAGCATGCCGCAGAGAGTGAGGCTGTGTGTCTCAGTGTGTGTGTGTGTGTGTGTGTGTGTGTGTGTGTGTGTGTGTGTGTGTGTGTGTGTGTGTGTGTGTGTGTGTGTGTGTGTCTGTCTATCTGTGTCCTGTCAGTATATGTGTGTGTATCTGTGTGTGAGTGTATGTGTGTGTCTCAGTGTGTGTGTCTCAGTGTGTCTGTCTTTCTGTCTGTGTCTTGTGTCCTGCCTGTATATGTGTGTGCCTCAGTATTTGTGTGTCTCAGTGTGTGTGTGTGTGTGTGTGTGTGTGTGTGTGTGTGTGTGTGTCTCAGTGTGTCTGTCTTTCTGTATGTGTCCTGTGTCCTGTGTCCTGCCTGTATATGTGTGTGCCTCAGTATGTGTGTGTGTGCCTCAGAGTGTGTGTGTGTGTGTGTGTGTGTGTGTGTGTGTGTGTGTGTGTGTGTGTGTGTGTGTGTGTGTGTGTGTGTGTGTGTGTGTGTGTGTGTGTGTGTGTGTGTGTGTGTGTGTGTGTGTGTGTGTGTGTGGTAACATACAGTACATGCAGTACTGGCAACTTTGTTTAATTGCTCACTCACCCTTACTTTTACCATAATAACATTCTTCCCATTTTCAAGATCTATTAAAAATAACCTGCATTGTAAATTCTCAGAAAGGCTCCATAACTCAGCTCTCATCACAGCAGCATTGCAATCTCTGCAGCACCCTTCTTACTTACAGATCATCCCCAAGAAGGCAGAGCAGGTTATTTATTCAATGGCATGATTTAATATGCAATTTAAAGCTGGATTTTGAAGTCTAAATTTGAAAGCTACTGTACTGATAATGACAGGGAGGAGGGGGGGTGAGAGGATGAAGGGGGGGGTGAGAGAGGATGAAGGGGGGAGGGATGGGGGATGAGAGGATGAAGGGAGGGGTGAGAGGACAAAGGAGGGTGGGAGGGTGAGAGGACAAGGGGGGAGAGGGGATGAGGAGGGGTGCAACAATCTTGGAATTTGTTTGAGGAGCATTAAGATCAGTATTTCTCGCCATGTACAGTATGACTGCAGGTCAGTTATTTATAAATGATCTGACCATTACGTAATTTGTCCTAAATTTCACTCCAAGCATGCACCAATGTGCACTATTTCATATTCTATTTCCTAAAACAATCCTCGGAAGGGTGCTCCCTCCCAAGACTCCTCCCCAGATTTTTTACGAAATAGATATAAGTTGGTGCAAATTGGTGAATACTGGGAGTGAAATTTAGAAAAAATTACATAAGTCAGGTTATAAATAACATTCTTCCCAACCAACCATTCTCGCGTGCGTTGCACCTTTCACCATTGTATCCAGTATTTTTGGACAAGCCACCTGGCAACCTTACTCGCTCTCCCCCCGCCCGGCACCATGGCTCCGCTCGCTCTCCCCCCGCCCGGCTCCCCAGCTCCGCTCGCTCTCCCCCCGCCCGGCACCCCGTCTCCGCTAGCTCTCCGCCCGCCCAGCACCCTGGCTCCGCTCGCTCTCCCCCCGCCCGGCACCCCGTCTCCGCTCGCTCTCCGCCCGCCCAGCACCCCGGCTCCGCTCGCTCTCCGCCGCCCGGCTCCCCGGCTCGCATCTCAACCACTCGCAGCCTAGCAGTGCAGCACTTCCGGTGCCTGCTGCTGCTAGTGAGCACGTGGGAGGCTGTTTGCGACAGTGTAGGCCGGGCCCCGTGCACTGCTTTGCCCGGGGACCCCTAATATTGTTAATATGGCCCTGACTATCCTTGTCTTCAGCCCGCCATGACCATTGCAAGTACCCCGACTAACCTTTGATTTCAGCCTGCCTCAACAATGGCATGCACGCGGACTAGCAAATACCAGCGTTCCGTCTAGGAGCGCGCAGGGACTGCACTCAGCACTAAATGCAATTCCTGCTGGTCCCGCTTCCAGGCTTTGCTCGCGCAGAGACATCATCGCCACGCAGCGCACACCCGCAATGTGTGGCACCCTTGGCACGTGCGCATAAGCTTCCTCGTTCCTCTGTCTAAAGGGAAACACCTGTGCTGTCTCTCTCAGCCAACCACAGCCAGGCATTCTCCTGAGTATGCTCTCAGCTCATTGGACTATTCTGCCTTATATGCTCAGCCTGTCCTCTGGCACATTGGCTGAGCATAACCTTGTTTATGTGCGCTGTGTTCACTGCAGTCCTGCCTCCTGTCTGAGCCTTGTCTGTCTTGTCCTGTGTTGCCTGACCTTGCTTGTTTTTTGGATTCGCACTTCTCCGCTCCTGACCCCGGCTTAGCCACGACGATCCGCCCCTCTCCAATCCCGACCTTGGCAAAAGTACCTACAACAATCCTTACCTCTCCAATCCAGACCTCGGTAAGTATCACTGACCATCCTGCCCTCTCCTACCCCGACCCGGCTACCTCGACTAATCTACACTCCAGATGCGCCCTCGCGTCTGTGGGTTGGCGTTTATCAAATCCCCACCTCAGCCTCACGGTCATTCCTTGTATGTGGTGAATAAAACGTTACAGGATTCATGCCAACGTAACTACTGTAAAGCCTCCCTTCAGCAGAAGGATCACGCGGATAAACGTCGGCGGCCAGCTCCGCAGTTCCAGGTTGGAGATCACATATGGTTATCTACCAGGAACATCTGTCTGTAGATTCCTTCCCTGAAGCCCGGGCACAGGTTCATAGGTCCCAACAAGATGGCAAAACAAGTAAATCTAGTCGCGTTTAAATTGGAGCTACCACATACCCTAAAGATTTCTCCGATCTTCCATGTGTCTCTCCTAAAGGCGGTGGTCTGCAACAACTCCTGTTCTGCTCCCACTTTCCCAGGCCCGGTTCTGGAAGATGGCAAAGTGGAGTATGTAACTCGTCGGATTCTGGATTCCCTTAAATCTCGAGGAAGTCTCCAGTACTTTGTATCTTGGAGGGGATACGTTCCAGGGGACAATTCTTGGGTGAAGGCTAGTGTTGTCCACACTTGCTCCTTGATCCAAGGTTTCCACCGGAGGTTCCCCGACAAGCCAGGGCTAAATCGTCCGGAGATCGATTCTGGAGGAGGGAGGGTACTATGAGGTTTGGCAAAATCCTTTCCGGGTTTTCACATTCCGGTTCGGGGTTTTGCTCTTGCTCGCCCTCTGTGGCTGAATAGTCAATTTTTGCTCCTGGCAGCTTCCTTTAAAAGGTCACCCTGTTAGCAGGAAGTTGCCGAGCAAAGTTCCAGTTTCCTGCTGTGTTCATGCAAATGCGTTTATGCTTTTTGTCTCACGTTACCAGACCCGGCTCACGTAACTCGACTACTTTTGTCTTCAGCCCGCCCCGACCTTTGCAAGTACCTCAACTAACCTTTGATTTCAGCCTGCCTCGACCCCTATATCCACACCGACTAGGCAACTCTGCTGCCAGGCCAGACCTTCGGCTTACGACTCACTACTCTGTCAGGACTCTGTCCCTCGGCTTAGGTCGGTTCTTTCACCTTCCTACTTCAACCTTGCGGGTCTGTTTCCTGCTTGAGGTGAGCATCATTACAATATCATTAAGGAGGATATTACGCTGGCAAATCCAACTGACATTGCAAATACATTGTATGAACACTTTGTGGTAACTTATTAGCTAAACACAACCCGAACTACATACATGAATCTCATTCTGGGAGTACCTCTATAGCCCAACACTGCCCACAATTTTTAATCTGTCCTAGTATCTGAAGAAGAGATTACACAAGCGCTCCTCAAATTAAAACTAAGCAGCCAATGTAAACCTGACCTATTGTATTCTAAATTCCTATGACTTGGTGCCCCAGCCATTGCCAAACTGCTTGCTTCCCTAATCAACTCTATTTTGTCCCAATCTTCAAACATGGGGACTGTAACAGGGACTTATCCCTGTTAACAAACTTGACTCTAATCCAGCAGTGTGCTGGTTAATTGCATACCAGCAATTAACCAACTCCACCTGGCTGATTAGTGCTCTTTCAGAAATAGCCTGTTCTGAGACAGGAAGAGAATTCCTTAGTCTCACAATTGGGGCTGACCCAGGAAGAACAGATGTCTTGAGCTGCAAAGAGAATGCAGGCTGACAGCAAGACAAAGGGGAGAAGATTTCTAAACCAGGATCCTGATATTGCTATAGCACACAAGGAGAGCAGAGAGGACTTCCCCTACAGCTACAAGATACAGATAAGACTTTCTTATGGGACTGTTATATATCTGTATATATGTATATATATTCAAGGCCTCCTTGTAGTCCTCCTTCCATTTACGCACTTCTGCTTTGATTCCTGACCTTAGGCCTCAGAGCCGGATCCGGAGTGCGAAGTCCATTGTCAAACAAGCCGGGATCAGAACTGGAGAAGGCAGCGTAGTCTGGGGACAAGCCAGGGTCAGGATTGGAGAAGGCAGCATCGTTGTTATTCGGGCAGGAGTTCGGCAATGGGTAGACAGGAGCTCCCCGCTTCAGCGTAGGAGCGTGAGTGCGGGAGTGGCCTCTGCGCAAGGAGCGGGAATGGCCCATGACACCGGTCTCTGTAGGGGGAGCCAGCAGTCTGGCCGAAGAACACCACAGGGCTTCGCCGGGGGGAAACCAGCGCTTCAGCACAGGAGTCCAAAGCAGGCCTCTGCAGGGAGAGTAGCAGCAGACCTCAGGAAATGGACGGTAACCTCTGCAAGGGGAGAATGCAGCAGGTAACCGAAACCAGTGCTGGCAAACCAGCGCTTCAGCACAGGAGTCCAAAACAGGCACACCTCAGCCTCGCGGTCCGGTCCTGGTTTGTGGCGAGCACAACCGTGACACACAGTTATGCCTGGCAGCTTGCAGTGCATCTTCAGGGCTGGTCAAAGGATCGTCACTCACTGGTTCCGGCTCCGCTTCCCTGGGATGGTTGGTTGAGGGTTCTTCACTGTTAGCACTGGACAGACACTTCTTTGGGATACACGACTTCTGCCTTGGGCCCTCTGGATATTCTGTCATCCGCATGACGAATCCTCCATTTTCTCTAGGCTGCAGGGCATCTCGAACCCCCTTTTCCTCAGCTGTATCTGTGGACATGTCTGTTCCTTCCACGGCAAGTGAAGAACTGCTTTTCTTTTTCCACCTTTTTGTTTTGGACGACTCCATCCCATCAGGAATACTGGGGTCTCCATCTTGATTTGAAACTTCAGCAACTTCACTTATCCACCAGGCTTTTCTTGCAGTTGCGTTAGCTGGCAGGAATATTCGGTGATCTGCTGTTCCCGCTCTTGCTCCTGCCGATCACATTCGTCATCATAGAGAGAGGTCTTTTTGGTTCGTACCGAGTTCAGGCACCCCCACCATTCTTGGGGTGTTTTGTGGGTGTGACTCGGTTCGGCTTCCCCATAAGAGATGTCTTCCTCCTTATCGGACCGGAAGGGTCACTCTTCCGTGGGGTAGGATTCATTACAGGAACGCCACATCTTGTCCTCCATTTTGCGGCTATCAGGTGTATTTTTCTTCCTGACCTGAGGAGGCGCTATTGCAGCTGTTGTCACTGTATTGGCTAGAACCCCAAATTGTGGTAGTCTTTGCTTGTAGAATTCGTGGCTCTCACAGGCGTCTCTGTAGACTTTTCTTCTTCTGTACTTTGGTATGTTTTACAACCTCAGCAGTACTGTGCATGCATTCTTTCTCATCAGTGATACTGGATGTGCACTTGCTAAGCAAAACTTCTGTACCTTCCTTGGGTCCACAGCGCATTGCTTGCTGCTGCAGTTCCTTGGCTCGTTGAAAAAAATAGTCCTCTTGCTGCTGCCCTTTTTCTGGGGCCACGTAAGGGCCATCCTCATCGTCTGAATAAGGCCTGAAGGGACACTGCTCCGTGTGGCTGGGCTCTTTACACCAGGAACACATTTTCTTGCCCTTTCTTGTCATAGTTGACTTCAGCTGGGCGGCCATTTTAAATTCCCAGGGTTTTTTTAACACCAGTGGTGGGGTAGAATCTGGTCACAGCATCAATCCCTTGTGTGTGTCACTGTCTGTCGCAGTCCTGCCAGTCCAACTGTGGCATTGTGGCTTTCTTCAGTGCAGTGTAGTTTTCCTGCCTGGATGTGTAGCCCTTTAATTCTTGTCACTGCTGAATGTGATTCTTTGGTTTTGTTGCTCAAACTGTTTGCAGGAACTATATGCAGGAAAATGCACAAACATTTTCACAGGCAATCTCCGGGGCCACCTTAAAATTCCGGGGTCACCTCATCCCACTTCTAACACCATATGTAAGAGACGTGTGCAGAGACTCCCTGTCTGCTGGTCAGAAGGCACATTGCACAGCAGATGCTAAAGCCAATTATAGACTATGGGGACATAGTATACGGCTCGGCCCCCCATATTCAGCTTGGCAAACTTGATACCCTCTACAACTCAATATGACGCTTTGTCCTCCAATGCAACTACAGCACTCATCACAGCAAAATCCTCAAAGAACTAGCTTGGTCATCACTTGAGTCTAGATGCAAAGTTAATCTTTCCTGTCTTGCCTTCAAATACTTTCTGGGCAAGCTACCCGTCTATCTGAACAAGCTCCTCACCCCTACCACATGCAGCACTTATCATCTGAGATCTGACTCCAAAAGACTGTTCATGGTCCCAAGGTTCAACAAAGTATCTGGCCGTTCCTCCTTCTCTTACCATGCATCCCTCAACTGGAACAATCTACCGGAGACCCTCACAGCCGACAGCAGTCTAAGTTCTTTCAAAAACTAAAGCTGTCTCATATTTTAATCTGGACTGTAACTGTTACAAACACCAATAATATATATTATCTTTAACTGTGCATGCAATGTCTTATATATAATGTATACCCTGCTCACTTAATGTAACTATGTATTTGTAACCATGTATTTGTCATCCTAACTCTATGCCCAGGACATACTTGAAAACGAGATGTAACTTTCAATGTATTACTTCCTGGTAAAACATTTTATAAATAAATAAATTACGGCGTTAAATTTAATGTTAATATAACGCGTCAGTAACACATGCATTATTTTACCTGATAAAACACACTCATATTTTGGTTATTAATGCATCATTTTTACCCTATCACTGTTTAATGAATCTAGGCCTATGGGTGCTGATGCTGAAATGGGGTGACACTAAATACAGTGAAAAGTGAGACTCACAGAAAATATGTATGGGTTGGCAGGTCTGCTATAAGTATTACAGTGGCTGTCATACCTGCCAACTAGCTCCAGGTCAATTTTATGATAAGGATACAGGAAAGTCTTTCTTTAGATCTTACTCTATTATACTGTAGTAATGCTATAAAAAGAGCAGCAAATGGAAAACAAATTAAAACTAGATCATTATCACAATATGATCTGGAGTTGGTTGGCAGGTATGGTTGTAGTATAAAGAGATTCACTGCTAATCTTTCTGTCTTCTGGGATAACAAAAACCTGTCATTTTTCTATGCTGTCCTTTAAATCAGCGGTGTTCCACTCCAGTCCTCACACCAACCCCTCCCTTCCCCCCCCCCCCCCCCCCCAACAGGTCAGGTATTCAGGATATCCCAGCTTCAACACAGGTGGCTCAATCAGAGGCTCAGTCAAAGACTGAGCCTCTGATTGAGTCACTTGTGCTGAAGCAGGGACTGACTGAGCACATGTGCTGAGGATGTTAAATGGACAATATTATGCTGGTCCAACAGTAGGACCGTTGCAACTAACGGGATTAGTAATAGATTGATAAACTTCAGCTTTACACTGGTTTAAATTACATCAAAAATGGGTTCCTCCTGAATCCTAAGGAACTTTCCAAACATGTCAACTGTCGGTAATTCTCTGTGTATCGCGCTAATTTGGAGTCAGTCTCACTCCTTTGTTGGAAGAAGTGGTCTCACAGAAATAAGTAGGGTCTCACTGTTATAAATCAATGCTTGGCTTTTAAAATGCTATTTTGAGTCTAGAACCCCTCATTGCACCCATTTTGGTCCTTGGAAGTTGATATCTCTGTATTTCCATCATATTTAAACTATTCTTTTGTGTTACTTTACTGTTGTGGAAATACATTTTGACAGTAATGTAACCTGTCTTTTATGGCATAACGCAGAGCAAAACGCGGAGAAAATAATAACCACTGACAAAATGCTCACTGGCACAACTGGAGCTAAATCGAAGCTCTGCGACAGCTAAAATGATGCAGTTTGCACTTGTTTGAGACACTTCAGCCCATGTCGATCAACTGCTGGAAGAAGGCCTCCTCATGGATTATGTGCCAACAAATTTTCTGATTTCATCCTCCCACCTTTGGCCATCATCTTGGTCTTTTAATTTCCTTTGGAATCCTGTCGAGTACCATCCTTGTCCAAGAATGCTAATTTTCTTCTTGCGATATATCTGTCCCGCTGGCATTTTAACTTCTTCACCTTTGTGATGATGTCAGACTTTTGTTTGGTTTCGAACCATTCATTCTTTTTCCTTCCTCTTTGGGTAATACCCATCACACATCTCTCCATACTTCTTTGAGTTGTCTAAGGCTTCTAAGTTGTCTTTGCATTTAGGGTCCAAGTTTCACATTCATATGTGTACACAGGCACAATACACTGTCTTGAAAACTTTCCTCGTGAGGCACAGAGGTAGGTTTCCTTGAACGATTGTCTTGTTTCTTCCAAATGTGTCCTATCCCATCTTCATTTTTCTGTTGATTTTAGTCAAAAGGTTGACATCCATTGTTACTTACCAGCCAAGGTAGACAGTCTTTGACTTTTGCTAGTACTATTCCATTTATTTCAAACTTTGCAAAGTTGACACATTTGTTGAACATCACTTCGGTCTTACTGAGATTCATATGGAGGCCCACTTTCTTACTTGCTTTGGCGTGTTCTCTGATTTGTTGCTGGAGGTCTTCTGGACCTGTGGCAAAAATAGCAATGTCATCTTCAAATCATAGTTGACTCAAGTATTCACCGTTGATATTGATTCCTTTTTATTCCCAATCCAATGTCTTGAACAATTCTTCAAGTGTTGCTGTGAAAAGCTTTGGTAACACTGTCTTCCTACAGCACTCCCTTACCGTTCGTTAGCTTGTTTTTATTTTCATATAATCTAATGGTTGAAGTAGCATTCTTGTGAATAGTAATTGTAATACCTTTGTCTTCTCAGTGCTCTTAGTACCACTGAAGTGTAGACAAAATCAAATGCTTTTTTGGAATCTACAAATTCTAAACTGAGCGGTAGATCTTATTCATTACTTCGGGAAATCACTTCTTGTATGACTCGGATGTGGTCCATTGTGTTTATCCGCTACAAAATCCCGCTTGTTCCATATGGCTGGGCAAAGTCCTGCAGCAGATGAGTAAGTATCTTCATTAAAAGTGTTTCAAAGTAGACCAATTGGTCTGTTGTTCTTGAGGTGTTCTTTGTCTCCGTTCTTGTGGATGAGGATAACTATGGCATTGCTCCATTGTTCTTAAATGTTCCTGTTCTTCTAGCAGCATGTAAACAGTTTTGCAGGGATTTTCTCTACTTCTTTCCCACCTTCTTTCAAGATTTCAGTTGTAATTCCATCTTCCCTGGGAGCTTTCCCATTTCTTATGGATTTTATTGCTTTTGCCACTTCTTCTGGAAGGACTCATGGTACTCTACTTTATTGGTGATTTATTCTCACTCATGCTATGCTGGATTATGCCCTGTGATCTGTGTTCTCATACCATTTCATGTACAGTAGAAGTCCCTAACTTTCTTTATGATAAGTGCACGGTCCAGTGTCTTGTTTGAGTGCAATGATTTGCTTCTTCTCAATCATAAATCACTGCTTTGTCTTCTTTAAACTTTTGTTATCTTTGATAGTCCTCCACCATATAACAGTTAATAGATGTTCTTACATCTTCAGTTATACGTCTATGGATTGTCTTGTTTAGCTCTGCATATTCAATTCTTGTTATTGCATCTCGGGATTGATACATTTCTTGTCATCTCCTCAGTAATTAATTTGTAATTGCTTTGTCTCATCAGATATTTTCCTATCCAGTTATTTCTGCGCTTTCAACTACAATCTTCATAAGTTCTTCATAATTGTTTGCTAAAGTGTCCCCATGCATTTTGAGCAAGGTGAAGCAATTTTTTGAGTTCTAGTTGAAATTCTCTGCAGTTGTTCTTGATCTTGAGGTTATTGATGTTGATTACTTTTGTCTTCTTTTTAATCTGTTTTCTTCTTTCCATCTTCGCATTCAGATGTAATATGCAGCAAACCAATCGGTGATCACTCCTTGTGTCAAAATGATTAAGGACTGTGCAGTCATCAATCACATGCTTCTTGTTAGCTAGCGTATAGTCAATTTAAATATTGATTCCAATGGGTCCTTTCCATGTCCATTTTCTATCTGGATTCCCCTTGAAGAATACATTTTCACATTCTGCAAATTATACCAATCTGTCCCCATATTTATTCCTGTTACCGTAACCCTACTTACCAACCGAGCCTCGTCTTTCTGCTGGGCACCAATCTTTGAATGTATGTATATATTTATTTATACGGCACCATTCAGGTACATAGCGCTTTACCATACACATAACATAATATTATAACACAATGGGAATAAGTGCTTTAGACATAAAAAATATAGGAAAAAGGAGTCCCTGCCCCGAAGAGCTTACAATTGAAGTGGTAACTGGGGAGAACTTGCAGAGACAGAAGGGTGTTCTGGTAAGTGCGTCTGCAAGGGGCCAAGGTCATTGCATGTGAGATGTATAGTATCAGCGGAGCTACCCAAATCCTCTTTTAAAGAGGTGTGTTTTAAGAAAGGCCCTAAAGGAGGGTGCCAGTCAGATATTGACGGGAAGAGGGGAAGAGCGTTCCAAAGGTGTGGAGCAATAAGTGAGAAAGGTTTTAAGCGGGAGAGGGCTTTAGATACAATTGGGATAGACAGACGACATCCTTGAGCAGAACGCAAGTGTTGAGCAGATATATATCGAGAAATTAGGGCTGAGATATAAGCAGAGTTGCCACCTTCAACTGAAGGCCAACCCGGAGAAAAAAAAATTCCCTTACTTGGTGGTGTGGTTCGGTGGAGGCGTCTCCTGGCATCCTGCTGCAACTCCCCGCTCCAACTGCAGTGAACATGGCTACGCAGCGTCATATGACACAGCGTTGCCATGGCAATGGAACGCTACGTGACATCATGATGCTACATGGCGTCATGTTGCCATGGCAACTTGACACCGCGTAGCATCATGTCACGTTGCGTCCAATTGCCATGGCAACGTGGCGTCATATCACACCGCGCAGCCATGCTCAGTGCATTTGGAGGGGGAATTGCAGAAGAATACCGGAGAATGCCGGAGACATAGCCGTGGCAGCACGCCACCACCTGCCCTCGCAGCAGCACACCGCCGCCACCCGGAGATTGACGGGCTAAACCCGTAGCCAGGAGGAAAGTACCTGAATCCCGGAGTCTCCGGGTCAAACCCAGAGGCATGGCAACCCTGGATGTAAGGAGGGAATATGACGATACAGGCAATGAGGCTCTAATAATAAAGGTGAAGCCAAGCCATTGCCCTATCGTCTGGATGAATATACAGGTTTGCCCTGTATATACTGTACATCCTATTGTGGCTCATCAGGCCAAATATATTTTGTGAATGTATGTGTGAACCTTTATTTTCTGAGTGTAATGTAACTGCAAGAATAAAAATGTGTTTCTAAGCATAGCCACAGTCTCCGGACATGTTCAGCCCACGTCTGGAGCAATGGCTATTGCTGGCACTGTAGGGGGGAAGGGTGTATAATCAGTCCTTGTTAACTGTGACTCTGAGGGTAGGGCCATTGTTCAGCTCAGACTCCGAGGCATCCATCTCCATGAGGTATTCAACTGAAACTGGACTTAGTCATCAATCTCCACAGGAGGTATCCAGCTGAAAATGGACCCTGAGGTTTTAAGACCCAACTGACTCGGGCATTAATGGTTTGTTGGTTTGAATTTCCCACAGCCCTGATTTGCCTATGTAGCTCGCTCGGCGATTGGCGCACATAGCATCCGTGCTGTGATTGGTCACACACACACCATCGACTCTGTGATTTGTCACCGCCCTTTCTCCATGATTTAGAAATCTAGAATAGGGGCGGCCGATATCAGTTCCAGAGATCATTCCTGGACTGGCGTGGAGATGGACTAAATGGTGTTCTCTGAGGTTGTATAACAAAGAGTAAATGCTGCACACCACAATATGATAAAGAGTGATACAATTACCGGTGCTCCCATCAATGTACGATCGGCTGCATCCAATCCACGGCATAAAAAAAGGAATGAAGATGGGGCACATGGATTTCCAAAATAAAGAGATTTATTAAAGCATACACAACGTTTCGACCTTAGGGTCAAAATGTTGTGTATGCTTTAATAAATCTCTTTATTTTGGAAATCCGTGTGCCCCTTCTTCATTCCTTTTTGTTCTCTGAGGTTGTGCCAGTGACACCCAAAACGAGGTTTCGTGCCTTTCCGAAGCGGAGATTTAAACTTGCCTGTTTGCATCTTGAAACAAGTGCTGCCTGGAGTTCTTGATCCCCCACAAGAGAAGAATCTGCTCCAGGTAAGCCATTTTGATGGCACCAGGCACCTAGGAGTATCGCTCTGTTGGTGATATTGTATTGCTTCTGTTGGCTCTGGCCGAAATAAACACACGTTTATTTGATCTCTGTGTCTTGTTTAGTGCTTGATCCCATGTAAGAGTCATGGGGGGCTATGCAATAAGCTCCGAGCTTTCGCGCTGGCCTGAAAAAAATTAGCACGTCCGATAAAAAATGAAGCCGGCGGCGCGATTCACTAAGGCAAGCAGCCCATTTTTTATCAGACGTGCCCAAAACTGGCTTATCGTGTGTGCAATGTATTTCCCCCCTGCTATCGCACTTAAAGTTCCCGTACGCTAGCTGATTAAAAAAAAAGCCGCTTGTAACATTTGCATGGAGATTTGCCATCTCCATGCAAGGCTGTTACAGGCGATCGTACACTAAATAAATACATTCTAATTCTAGTGTACATGAGCAGGGGGTCTCCCGAGCTGAACCGCATTGGTTTCAGGTCCGAGGACCCCCTACTTCAGGAGACACAGGCCCCGGAAACGTGACGCGGACGCTTGAAAGTGCAGGGGATACCGGTACCCCATAATGAATACAAGCAGTAACAACATCAACAATGAATTAATGAAACCATTAACAAATGAAACCAATTAATTCCTAAACCAACTCAAAATGAATAGTAACACTAACCAATCAAACCAATTAATTACAACAACATTAATGAATGTAAACATTAAAAGACAAATAAATACATTCAAACAATCTATGAAAGAACCATAAAACGCATTAGCCAACATAATACAACATTAACTACAAACGAACACCAATTGCAAACATTTTATTACATTAAGCAGGAAAAATACAAACAATTACAGCCACATAAGAAACTGACATTAAAAAAACCAACAGCAATACCAAGCCAGAAATGCCCCCCAAATATTGTAATAATAATGTATTAATCTGTACCCTAAAGTGGTACAGATTAATATATTATCAGTCAATGTGCCTCCCCCAAAAATCAACAATCCCACCCAATGAAAAAACTTGTAAAAAAAAGACATTTACAAACATTCTATATATTACTTACCATTAGAAGCGGTGGCCCTCCGACTCCCGGGGTAACAGGAAGCTCACGTACCTTGAAGGCCACCAACAGCATCCGATGCCATCCGCCATGAAGATCCGGATCAGGTACCCCAATCTTCTTTTTTCTTTCTTTAATCACCTTCTTCTTTCTTCATCTGTAACCATTTCTTGTTCTTCTTTATCTTCTTTCTTCATCTGTCAATCCAAAATACCCCATGTTAAATCCCAGCCGATGCTGTCTCGTCGGCTTCTTGGGCTCAAATGAGGCGTCACGGCCTTAAATATAGCTAGTGACGTCATATTTAGCCTCAAAATGGTTAACAGCCACCTGATTGGCTGTTCAAACCATGTTCCGACTTTAAAAATGTTTTTTTGATATGACGTAACTTAAAGGAAATGATGCCAGCCAATCAGAATGGCTGTGCTTCATTTGCCTTTAAGATGACGTCACGAAGCCGGCGTCACATGGTATTTCAGCCAATCAAATTTTGGGAACCAATTCCACACTCTGATTGGCTGAAATACCATGTGACGCCGGCCATCTTGGATTTTGTGACGTCATCTTAAAGGCAAATGAAGCACAGCCATTCTGATTGGCTGGCATCATTCCCTTTAAGTTACGTCATGTAAAAAAAAATTAGGATTTAGGACAGAGTAAAGTGGTTCTAGCAGCAGCATTTAGGATAGATCAGTGGTGCACAAACTAGGGGGCACGCCCCCCAGGGGGTGCAGGAGATTTTTCTAGGGGGGCGCAAGCGGTAGCAGAGGCCCCGCGCTCTTCCCCAAGGCATTTAAAATAAATGCCGGGGGATCGCGTAGTGCCTCTGCAAAGCTATACTAACCGAGGTTCAGGCGCTCTGTGACGCGTCGCCATGGCAACGTGGCTAAGCGGGGTCATGTGACGTGACATCACACGCGTCAAATGACACCACGGGTCTCGTGACCCCGCAGCGTTATTTGACCCAGGTCTAAGGTAGGGAGGGGGGGGCATGAGCATCGAGGCAGGGAAGATACAGAGGCACAGCAGAAGGTTTGCGCTCCCCTGGGATAGATTGTAGGGGACCAGAAAATAGAGAAGAGTGCTGCACACCTCAAAAGAAAAAATTATACAATTACCGGTGCTCCAAAGTTTAGAACGACAGCCTGCAGTCAGTCCTGGGTACATGGAAGAAGGAACAGAGGGCACAACGGATTTTAGCAAATGAAAACTCATTTATTGAGCCAACACAACGTTTCGACCGTGAAGGTCTTTTTCTATGCCATTGTCACTTGAAAAAGACCTTCACGGTCGAAACGTTGTGTTAGCTCAATAAATGAGTTTTCATTTGCTAAAACCCGTTGTGCCCTCTGTTCCTTCTTCCATAGATTGTAGGGGAGACAGCTGAGAGAAAGGAATGGTGTTCATGGAAGGATAGCCAGGTGGAAAAGACTGCTCTCAAAAAAAAACATTGCTGCCTGTCTGAAGTTCGCCAAAGAGCACATAGATGATCCACAAGACTTCTGGAACAATGTTCTCTGGACATACGAGTCAAAAGTAGAACTTCCTGGTCTCAATGAGAAACATTATGGCAAAAAGCAAACACTGCGTTCGAACAGAAGAACCTCATCGCAAAAGTCAAGCATTGTGATTGGTGTGATGGTTTGAGGGTTCTTCGCTACCCCAGGACCTGGACGCCTGCCATCATTGGCACAACTGTGAATTCTGCATTGTCTTAGAAGAGTCTAGAGGAGAACATCAAGTCATCCATCCGTGAGCTGACGCTGAAGTGAAAGTGGGTGTAACGTACGTGCTTGCCACAAACTGGTACCGGACCGCGGGGCTGAGGTGGGGATATATAAACACCGACCTTAGGCCACGGAGTCAGGTCCGGAGTGCGGATTCCATAATCAGACATAGCCAGGTCAGGATTGGAGAAGGTAGGGTTAACGTTATCCAGGCAGTGGTCAAGGCAGGCGGCACAGGAGCAGTGGTCGAGGAAACAAGCCGAGGTCATCAACAGGAAATCTTGGGTGAAGGTACTTCAGCACAGGAGGCTAGAACCTTGAGAGAAGCCACTGCAGCAGAGATGCTTCAGCGAAGGTGCTGCAGTGCATCAGGAAAAGGCCAGGAGTATACTCCACTTGGAGGAAGCAGGAACCAGAGGTGCAGACACGTCACAGGAAATACTGGGGAAACCAGCGTAGCCGCTACAGCGTGGCGAAGGCGAAGTCTGCCAGGAACAAGGAAAGCAGCGCCGGGGTTGCTATGCAAGAAGGCCTTGGGATGCCAGGGACTGGAAGCAGGATACAAGGCACAAGGAGCCCAGCAGGCCAAACACGGGGTCTGTGACATGCACAGTTACTTGCAACTTGGATTGCAAAGTCTATGTCCAGCCACTTCCTGAGGGCGGGGCAGGCACTAAATAGCACAGGAGGCCAATCAGGCCAGAGCTGCACAGGAGGCAGCAGGAGGAAGGTGATTGCAGAAGCAG
Organism: Ascaphus truei; assembly: GCF_040206685.1. Classification (NCBI taxonomy): domain Eukaryota; kingdom Metazoa; phylum Chordata; class Amphibia; order Anura; family Ascaphidae; genus Ascaphus; species Ascaphus truei. The sequence goes on from NC_134488.1 coordinate 13,240,707, forward strand.
GGAATAGTTTGTCTGGAACCTGCAAAGCCCCGGATGGAAGGGCTCCAGCCAAAGCCAGGAGTGGATTCCTGACAGTGGGTCATGCAGCAAGACAATGATCCTAAACATACAAGCAGATCTATAAAAGTTTGGATGCCGAAGAAGAAATTCAGTGTTTTAGAATAGCCTAGTCAAAGTCCGGACCTAAACCCCATTGAAATGTTGTTGCAGGAGCTGGCCATGCATGGAAACCCTGAAATGTCAGAGTTGGAGCAGTTCTGCAGAGAGGAATGGGCCAAAATTCCTCAAATCTGATGTGAGAGACTGACCAGCAATTACTGGAAATGCTTAGTTGAAGCCATAACAGCTACGAGGGTGCCACCAGGTACTGAGTCTAAAAGTTTACATACAGTACTTTTTCACACATGGATATTGAATGTTGAATCATTTGTGGATAAATAAATGTTGAAAAAGTATCATGTTTTTGTGTCATTTGTTTGATCAGGTTATCTTTATCTATTATTAGGACTTAGATTAAGATCTAATGTCATTTTAGATTTGAAATATGTGAAAATCCTAAGGGGTTGCCAAACTTTTTCTCGATGCTGTGTGTGTGTGTGTGTGTGTGTGTGTGTGTGTGTGTGTGTGTGTGTGTGTGTGTGTGTGTGTGTGTGTGTGTGTGTGTGTGTGTGTGTGTGTGTGTGTGTGTGTGTGTGTATATATATATATATATATATATATATATATAAAGGAAAAAAGAGGAGAGAGCGCACGCCCATAGCGTAAAAAAGTCAATTTAATGAGGGGAGGGGGGAAGAGGGGGGGTAAAAAACGCACTTACAAAAGTACAATAAAATCAAGCATATGTGATAATAATCACCACCATCCGGTCAAACTGCATGCTCTTGGGGCAGTCCCAGGCTCCGTTGATGAAGGAGCGACGTCCCAGCAGATTTCCAGGGCTGGTGTGCTGTAGAAAAGTCCAAGAAAGTAGTTCCGTAGTGTTGGTATCTATAGCCCTAGCGCATGGATCGGTCCGCTCCAGCGCTTGGTATTGACTTCAATGTCAGTGCGTCTGACGTAATGACGCTCCCTGACGCGTTTCGTCAGTCACGGCTGACTTTTTCAAAGGGACTTTTTCAAAAAGATGGTGTACACCAGCCCTGGAAATCTGCTGGGACGTCGCTCCTTCATCAACGGAGCCTGGGACTGCCCCAAGAGCATGCAGTTTGACCGGATGGTGGTGATTATTATCACATATGCTTGATTTTATTGTACTTTTGTAAGTGCGTTTTTTACCCCCCCTCTCCCCCCCTCCCCTCATTAAATTGACTTTTTTACGCTATGGGCGTGCGCTCTCTCCTCTTTTTTCCTTTGTAGATATCTTGTGGACGTGGTTTGTCCACATTGAGAGCTGCCGGAGACCCTGCATACCAGCACCCATACACTTTTATTGGAACTATTTGAGGACTGGTTTATCCTTTTTTTTTTTTTTTGCTTTTTCACATGTTGTTGCTATATGTTTGATATGGGCCTATCCTATGATTCTAGGTCCACATAACATCATATATATTGCTTATGTTATTCAGGGTATTCCCATTACTATTTATATTATAATTGAGTTGTTTAAGCATATATTCACACTGGTTTATGTTCCTCAGAGGCGCAGCTTTTTTCCTTTTTTGTTATATATATATATATAATTTTGAAAATCTTGGATGTGAGTGTCTGGAGACCATTTGATTGGGCCTCGGTCCGCCCGCCCTCCCACGGCTCTCATTGGCCGTGTCTGCCCCCCCACCTGTGTCCCGCCCCCCCCGCAGCTCTCATTGGCCCCCCAGAGCACGCTCTCTCCTGCTCTCTCCTCCCACAGGCCGCTCCCTTCCCCGGCTCTCACCCTTCCCCGGCTCTCACCCTTCCCCGGCTCTCACCTCCCCCCGGCTCTCACCCTTCCCCGGCTCTCACCTCCCCCCGGCTCTCACCCTTCCCCGGCTCTCACCTCCCCCCAGATCTCACCTCCCACAGGCCGCTCCCTTCCCCTGGCTCTCACCCCTTTCCCCCCCCCCACACAGAGCACGCTCTCTGCGGCTCTCACTTCACACAGGACACACCCCCAGCTCCACCATCCCCGAGAGCGCTCCTCCAGCTCTTTCTGCCTCGCCCGTGAAGGGCATGTTCAACAGTGGGGATCAGCACCTCCTCACCGGAGAGTCTCAGCCTCGCCGGGGAACACGGACACCGCTGAGGAGGCCAAGGTGGAGGAGGAGGGCGGCCGGTACCCGGAGGAAGAGGAGGAGCGCGGCCGGTACCCGGAGGAAGGAGGAGCGCGGCCGGTACCCGGAGAAAGAGGAGGAGCGCGGCCAGGTACAAGGTGAGGAAACGCAGGGGAATGGGTTCTTTCACACGTCCCTGACTTTCCCCCCCCTCCCTGCCCTTTGACTCCCGACTCTCCTCCCCCCTCCCTGCCCTTTGCCCCCCCGACTCTCCCCCCCCTTTCTGCCCTTTGCCACCCTACCCTGCCCTTTGCCCCTCCACCCTGCCCTTTGCCCCTCCATCCGGCCCTTTGCCCCCCCCACCACCTCCCTGCCCTTTGCCCACACACCCCCTCCCTGCCCTTTGCCCACACACCCCCTCCCTGCCCTTTGCCTCCCCACCCTTTCCCTGCCCTTTGCCCCCTCCCTGCCCTATGCCCCCACACCCCCTCCCTGCCCTTTGCCTCCCCACCCTTTCCCTGCCCTTTGCCCCCTCCCTGCCCTATGCCCCCACACCCCCTCCCTGCCATTTGCCCCCCCTCCCTGCCCTTTGCCTCCACTCCCTGCCCTTTGCCCCCCCACCCCCTCCCTGCACTTCCCCCCCACTCCCTCCCTGCCCTTTGCCCCTCACCCCCTCCCTGCTTTTTGCCCACCCCCTCCCTGATGTATGCCCTCCCTGCCCTTTGCCCCCACCACCCCCTCCCTGCCCTTTGCCCCCCCCACCCCTCCCTGCCCTTTGCCCCCACACCCCCTCCCTGCCCTTTGCCTCCCCACCCTTTCCCTGCCCTTTGCACCCCACCCTGCCCTTTGCCCCCCATCCTTGCCCTTTGCCCCCCCTCCCTGCCCTTTGCCCCTCCCTGCCCTTTGCCCCCCTCCCTGTCCTTTGCCCCACCCCACCCCCTCCCTGCCCTTTGCTCCCCCTCCCTGCCTTTTGCCCCCCCAGCCCCTTGCCCTCCACCCCCTCCCTACTCTTTCCCCCCCTCCCTGCCCTTTGCCCCCCTCCCTGCCCTTTGCCCCCCACCCCCTCCCTGCCCTTTGCCCCCCACCCCCTCCCTGCCTTTTGTCCCCCTACCCCTTCCTGCCCTTTGCCCCCCCAGCCTCCCATCCTTGCCCTTTGCCCCCCTCCCTGCCCTTTGCCCCCCTCCCTGCCCTTTGCCCCCCCAACCCCTCCCTGCCCTTTGTCCCCCCTCCCTGCCCTTTGCCCCCCACCCCCTCTATGCCCTTTGCCCCCCCCCCACCCCTCCCTGCCTTTTGCCCCCACACCCCCTCCCTGCCCTTTGCCTCCCCACCCTTTCCCTGCCCTTTGCACCCCACCCTGCCCTTTGCCCCCCATCCTTGCCCTTTGCCCCCCCTCCCTGCCCTTTGCCCCTCCCTGCCCTTTGCCCCCCTCCCTGTCCTTTGCCCCACCCCACCCCCTCCCTGCCCTTTGCTCCCCCTCCCTGCCTTTTGCCCCCCAGCCCCTTGCCCTCCACCCCCTCCCTACTCTTTCCCCCCCTCCCTGCCCTTTGCCCCCCTCCCTGCCCTTTGCCCCCCCACCCCCTCCCTGCCCTTTGCCCCCCACCCCCTCCCTGCCTTTTGTCCCCCTACCCCTTCCTGCCCTTTGCCCCCCCAGCCTCCCATCCTTGCCCTTTGCCCCCCTTCCCTGCGCTTTGCCCCCCTCCCTGCCCTTTTCCCCCCCTCCCTGCCCTTTGCCCCCCCCCCAACCCCTCCCTGCCCTTTGTCCCCCCTCCCTGCCCTTTGCCCCCCACCCCCTCTATGCCCTTTGCCCCCCCACCTCCTCCATGCCCTTTGCCCCCCCTCCCTGCCCTTTGTCCCCCTACCTGCCCTTTGCCCCCCCACCCCCTCCCTGCCCTTTGCCCCCCCAACCTCTCCCTGCCCTTTGCCCCCCCTACCCCTTCCTGCCCTTTGCCCCCCCACCCCCTCCATGACCTTTGGCCTTCCACCCCCTCCCTGCCCTTTGCCCCCCCTCCATGCCCTTTGCCCCCCTCCCTGCCCTTTGCCTCCTCCCTCCCTGCCCTTTGACCCCACCTCCCTGCCCTTTGACCCCCTCCCTGCCCTTTGCCCCCCTCCCTGCCCTTTGCCCCCCACTCCCTGCCCTTTGCCCCCCCTCCCTGCCCTTTGACCCCCCTCCCTGCCCTTTGCCCCCCCTCCCTGCCCTTTGTGCCCCTGCCCTTTGCCCCCCTGCCCTTTGCCCCCCCTGCCCTTTGCAACACCCCATCACTGCCCTTTGCCCCCCTCCTTGCCCTTTGACCCCTCCATGCCCTTTGCCCCGCCCCCTATCTGCCCTTTGCCCCCCCTTCCTGCCCTTTGCCCCACCCTCCCTGCCCTTTGTGCCCCTGCCCTTTGCCCCCTGCCCTTTGCCCCCCTGCCCTTTGCCCCCCCTGCCCTTTGCCCCCCCTGCCCTTTGCAACACCCCATCACTGCCCTTTGCCCCCCCTCCCTGCCCTTTGACCCCTCCATGCCCTTTGCCCCGCCCCCTCTCTGCCCTTTGCCCCCCCTTCCTGCCCTTTTCCCCCCCCTCCCTGTCCTTTGCCCCCCTCCTTGCCCTTTGACCCCCCTCCCTGCCCTTTGACCCCCCCTGCCCTTTGACCCCCTGCCCTTTGCCCCCCCTCCCTGCCCTTTGCCCCCCCTACCCTTTGCCCCCCCTACCCTTTGCCCCCCTCCATGCCCTTTGCCCCCCCTTCCCTGCCCTTTGCCACGCCCCCAAACTGCCCTTTGCCCCCCTCCCTGCCCTTTGCGCCCCCCTGCCCTTTGTGCCCCCCCTGCCCTTTGCCCCCCCTGCCCTTTGCCCCCCCTGCACTTTGCCCCCCTCCTTGCCCTTTGCCACCCCTGCCCTTTGCCCCCCCTCCTTGCCCTTTGCCCCCACCTTCCCTGCCCTTTGCCCCGCCCCCTCCCTGCACTTTGCCCCCCATCCTTGCCCTTTGTGCCCCCCTGCCCTTTGCCCCCCCTGCCCTTTGCCCCCCTCCTTGCCCTTTGCCCCCCTCCTTGCCCTTTGCCCCCCCTGCCCTTTTCCCCCCTCCTTGCCCTTTGCCCCCCCTGCCCTTTGCCCCCCCTCTGTGCCCTTTTCCCCCTGCCCTTTGCCCCCCCTTGCCCCCCTCCTTGCCCTTTGCCCCCCTCCTTGCCCTTTGCCCTCCCCCTGCCCTTTGCCCCCCCTTCTTGCCTTTTGCCCCCCCTGCCCTTTTCCCCCCCTCCTTGCCCTTTGCCCTTTGCCCTCCTGCCCTTTGCCCCCCCTCCTTGCCCTTTGCCCCCCTGCCCTTTGCCCCCCCTCCTTGCCCTTTGCCCCCCCTGCCCTTTGCCCCCCTCCTTGTCCTTTGCCCCCCCTGCCCTTTGCCCCCCTCCTTGCCCTTTGTCCCCCCCTGCCCTTTGCCCCTCCTGCTCTTTGCCCCCCTCCCTGCCCTTTCCCCCCCTCCCTGCCCTTTGCCCCCCCTCCCTGCCCTTTGCCCCCCCTCCATGCCCTTTGCCCCCACTGCCCTTTGCACCCCCTCCTTGCCCTTTGCACACCCCTGCCCTTTGCCCCCCCGCCCTTTGCCCCCTCCCCTGTCCTTTGACCCCTCCCCCTGCCCTTTGCCCCCTGCCCTTTGCCCCCTCCCCCGTCCTTTGCCCCCGTCTCCCTTCCCTTTGCCCCACTCCCTGCCCTTTGCCCCCCTCCCTGCCCTTTGCCCCCCCACCTCCCTGCCAATCGCACTGCCCTTTGCCCCCCCTCCCTGCCCTCCACCCACCCCTCCCTGCCCTACCCCCCCTCCCTGTGCCCCTGCCCCACCCCTCCCTGCCCTGCCCATCCCTGCCCCCCCTCCCTGACCCTCCCTGCCCTTCCCGCCCCTCCCTGCCACCCCACCTGCCCCTCCCTGCCCCCCTGCCCCTCCCTGCCCCGCCCCCCACCCCTCCCTGCTTCCCTTCTCCGCCCCTCCCCGCCCCTGCAATCCCGGGAAACACAGTGGTGTGAAAAAGAAAGTACACCCTCTTTGAATTCTATGGTTTTACATATCAGGACATAATAACAATCATCTGTTTCTTAGCAAATACAACCTCAGATGAACAACAACACATGACATATTACACCGTGTCATGATTTATTTAACAAAAATAAAGCCAAAATGGAGAAGCCATGTGTGAAAAACTAAGTATACCTTATGATTAAATAGCTTGTAGAACCACCTTTAGCAGCAATAACTTGAAGTAATAGTTTTCTGTATGACTTTATCAGACTCTCACATCATTGTGGAGGAATTTTAGCCCACTCTTCTTTACAACGTTGCTTCAGTTCATTGAGGTTTATGCACAGCCCTCTTAAGGTCCAGCCACAGCATTTCAATCGGGTTGAGGTCTGGACTTTGGCTGGGCCATTGCAACACCTTGATTATTTTCTTTTTCAGCCATTCTGTTGTAGATTTGCTGGTGTGCTTGGGATCATTGTCCTGTTGCATGACCCAGATGGCCTCACATTTGACTCTAGAATACTTTGGTATACAGAGGGGTTCATGGTTGACTCAATGACTGCAAGGTTCCCAGGTCCTGTGGCTGCAAAACAAGCCCAAATCAGCACCCCTCCACCACCGTGCTTGACAGTTGGTATGAGGTGTTTGTGCTGATATGCTGTGTTTGGTTTTTGCCAACCGTGGCACTGTGCATTATGGCCAAACATCTCCACTTTGGTCTCGTCTGTCCAAAGGACATTGTTCAGAAATATTGTGGTTTGTTCAGATGCAACTTTGCAAACCTAAGCCGTGCTGCCATGTTCTTTTTATAGAGAAGAGGTTTTCTTCTGGCATCCCTTCCAAACAAACCATACTTGTTCAGTCTTTTTCTAATTGTACTGTCATGAACTTTAACATTTAACATGCTAACTGAGGCCTGTAGAGTCTGAGATGTAACTCTTGGTGTTTTTGCAATCTCTCTGAGCATTGCACGGTCTGACCTTGGGGTGAATTTGCTGGGACGTCCACTCCTGGGAAGATTGGCAACTGTCTTGAATGTTTTCCACTTTTGAATAATCTTTCTCACTGTAGAATGATGGACTTTAAATTGTTTGGAAATGGCCTTATAACCCTTCCCAGATTGATGGGCAGCAACAATTGCTTCTCTAAGATCATTTCTGATGTCTTTCCTCCTTGACATTGTGTTAAAACACACCTGAATGCTCCAGACAAGCAAACTGCTAAAACTTCGGCTTTTATAGAGGTTGTCACACTTGCTGATGATCAAGGGCATTTGATTAGCAGCACCTGTCTACTACTTAGCATCTTAATTCCTATGGAAGCAGTAAGGATGTACTTAGTTTTTCACACATAACTTCTCCATTTTGGTTTTATTTTTGTAAAATAAATCCTGACACAGTGTAATATGTCATGTGTTGTTGTTCATCTGAGGTTATATTTACCTAATTTTAAGACCTGCTAAGGAACAGATGATTGTTATTATGTCCTGATATGTAAAACCATGGAATTCAAAGAGGGTGTACTTTCTTTTTCACACAATTGTGTGTATATAAATATATATATATATATACTGTATATATACTGTATATATATATATATATATATATATATATATATATATATATATATATATATATATATATATATATATATATATATATTGTGACATAGTCCAAAGATGTTAGGCAGCTTTCTGCCCCGTTTTAGGTCAGAAAGTACAGGAATAGTTAAAAAAGGATCCATTCCACAGCTTCACATTAACTCAGGCGGCTGGATGGAAAATCCAGACCACAGATTACAATGTTTCTTTTTCTCCCTCACCTGCTCTCCTAATCACTAGCACAGGTATTTAGAACAGAGAGGTTTGCATTTCAGTCTCTCTCCTTAGAGCCTGGAGGCTGGGGGTATCGCTGCTCCCCGGTATCCAGTTTCGGGGTGGACGGCCCCTCCAAGTATCACAGTACCAGAGTATTTGCCTGGACACTTGGGACCGTGTTCCCACCACGAACAGATAAGACAAAACAAATGTTTATTGCTGTTGCTAAAAGACTGTGCTGTATCTAGTGACCCTAAATGAGAGGGCATTGTTTTAAGCTGGGGAACCAGGTTAGTTGGCCCAGTTAGTTCGCAGTTAGAGGCTGATTCTGATGTGTATTTAGTTCCCTGAAAGGGATAGGATTTCTTTATATGATTTGGGGTTTTATTTCTTGAAAGTGACACTGTGTGAAATGCTATGACACTGATATAAGGGAACCGCTGAATGAAAATGTCTGAGTGCCTCTAACCTACACATGTTAAAGCTGCAGTCCCTTACTTGGATGAAAATAAAGCAGGCAGAAGCCTGAGTTAAGCAGCATAATACTTTGCATGATCCTGTTTGTTGTATAATTAACCCTAGAAGACTGTGTTGGGAAGAACCCAGACAGACGTCAGCGCTACAAAAGAGGGGTGTTTGTCACAATATATATATATATATATAAATGTCACATGACCCCACATACTGACCCGGCATCAGCAGCCGGCAGATCACTGCTCTTTCCTCTCCCTGCTTCTGCCGTCAACTTCCGGCTGACAGGAGAGAAAGGAAGAATCATCATGGCTCCCTTAAAGACACAGTGTGTGTGTGTGTGTCTGTGTGTCTGTGTGTGGGTGGGGGGTTGGGAGGGTTGAGAGCGAGTGTGTGTGTCTGTGTGGGGGAGGGGTAGAGAGTGTGTGTCTTAGTGTGTCTGTATGGGGAGGGGGATAGAGGGTGTGTGTGTGAGAGGGGAAGTGTGTGTGTGTGAGAGGGGGAGAGTGTTTGTGTGAGAAGGGAGTGTGTGTGAAGGGGGAGTGTGTGTGTGTGTGTGTGTGTGTGTGTGTGTGTGTGTGTGTGTGTGTGTGTGTGTGTGTGTGTGTGTGTGTGTGTGTGTGTGTGTGTGTGTGTGTGTGTGTGTGTGTGTGTGTGTGTGTGAAGGGGGAGTGTGTGTGTGTGAGAAGGGAGTGCGTGTGTGAGAGGGGGAGTGTGTGTGTGTGTGTGTGTGTGTGTGTGTGTGTGTGTGTGTGTGTGTGTGTGTGTGTGTGTGTGTGTGTGTGTGTGTGTGTGTGTGGAGTGTGTTTGAGAAGGGGGAGTGTGTGTGTGTGTGTCTGTCTGTGAGAGGGTGTGTGTGTATAGAAGAGAGGGGGAGAGTGAGTGTAAGGGAGAATGTGTGGGGGAGTATGTGAGGGGCAAGAGATTGAGAGACAGGGGCAAGAGACAGGGGCAGGGGTTGGAGTTCTACAGAATTTAACAATCGAATTCTGGGGATCCCCAACCAAAAAAGGTTGAAAACCACTGATATACTGTCCCAGCAAGCTTTATTCTAAAGCGTGCCGGGAGCGTAGCGGGCTAACCGCGGGGCTTCTCTCCGTTTAAAACGGAGTTTCCTGCACGGCGGCCGCTTCAATAGATAAGCGCTAATGGCGCTTATTATTGAAAGCGCCCGAGGCGCGGGAAAACCGGCCGAAAACGGACGAAGATAGCCACGCGCCGCGCGCCACGTGCCGTGCGCAGCTGTCGTTAAACTGCGGCGGCTGCCGCATTGGTTTTACGCCGGCCGCCACTGTAGGCTTCACAACAGTAATACACACGACATAATAATATAACACATAGTGGGAATAAGAGCTTCAGAAAGAGAGTCCCTCCCCCCGAAGAGCTTACAATCGAAGTGGTAATTAGGGAGAACTTACAGAGACAGCAGTTCTTTGACAATGTTCCCTGCTAGGAACGAAACGCGTCAGAGTTTTGTGCTCACGTTATGGGTATCTCCATTTTTGTTCAGTAAATCTCTTTTTTCATTGCTTGTGCTTGTATGATCTTTCACTTACTGGTTAGCAGTGCACCGCCTCCTGCATTTTTTCACTCGTTTTCCTATTCGGGCTGGAGCACGCTTCCTTACGATCAGATCATCGACTGGATACCGCCGTCTGCAATCTTGTTGTGAGTATTCACTATTTGCTGGGGAGCAGAGACTGTGTGTGACATCAGGTGAGCGGGGGTTATGGGGGTTGCAGGACGATCAGGTTATCAGCTGACACCCTCCAGTGAGCATTCTGGCGGCTTTGAGTTCGTGTTCTCGCTATATTAACCCCCACCCCCCCCCCTTCCTGAATACTTGTCCACACGGATTCATGGGTCTCTGCTTACATTATTATATATGACAGCCGGATCGTTTTCATTTTATTATGGACATTACCATTTAACCCTTCAATATACCTACAGCTCTTGAGCACTAGTTAAGGGGGTGTAAGGAATCGGGGGCCACGTCCCTTGCGGCGTGACCCCTTCTTACCCACTACCAGTACTGCAGCGGCTGCTGTCCCTGCCCCCCGTCGCTACCCATGCCGCCGCCCAGTGCATACCTTGAACTCTGCTGCCGGCATCTTGGATTCTGGCACTGGTGTTACAGTCTCTCAGCTGTGCTCCACTACTTCCTGGTCTCTCAGCCACTCACGAGCAGCTCCTCGACACGCCTCCGCCATGCCACTCGTCCGGATTGGTCACTGTCCCTTTAAATATCCTTCTTTGGCTTCACTTCCTTGCCGAGCATAGATCCTTATGGGATGTTACCTGTGTTTCTGCCACAAGCCCTGTTCTTTCGTTACGTATCTCTGTTTTTGTTTCCAGTTCGTTGTACTCGTCCAGTTTCCTCCAGGCCTGCTGCTGCTACGCTGAGTTCCTGAGTTCCTGGTTCTTAGAGACCTGCTTCGTTTGCGCTGTAACACGGGGTTACTAGTGCTGCCTGGCGGTGTGCCTATTGCGGTCAGTCTTCCCTCTCCTAGACCGGAGCCATGGGTCATGGACGCCACTCGCGTAAACCTCGTTCCCGACCTGCAGCGATTGCGCTGACGCAAAAGGACCAGCTTGATTTCCTGTTGCCGACTCCCTGCTTGAACTACGACTACCCGGATGTCTCCTACCCCGACTCTGGCTTGTCCAACAACTATGCTGTTATCTCCAGTCCTGAACCCGGCCTGTTTGACTATGAACTGCGCACTCCGGACCAGTCTGCGCGGTCTAAGGTCAGTGATTTCATAACCCAGCCTCAGCCCCGCGGTCCGGTCCCGGTTTGTGGCAAGCACAATCGTGACAGTATGCTCGGCCCCACAAAACCGGACCGCGTCGTGGCGGGGGTTGGTAAATGTGTAACTAAACCTATGTCCCAGACTGCGGACCAGTCCCTGTTTGAAGAACAGTATTTGTTTGAAAAACTGCCTCCGCCTAATCTTGCTTGTATGTACGAAGGGTTAACCCCTGCAGAAAGACTGACTCGTAAAGAAATACTGACTAAATCTCAGGAATGTAGAGAGTTAAAGAAGATGTTTCAAGCCCAGTTCTCCCAACTGCTCCTTCTTAGGTCCACTCCGGGACTGGAAACTGGGGATTTTGGGGTACTGGTTCAGGCCATAGACACCACCCTTAAATTATTCCTGGAATTTGACAGGAACATAAGTGAGCGTGAACCTCTACTTGCTGCCCACGCACAGACTATTCACAAACCCTTTTCTGTCAGTCCTGTTGTTAAACCTGTGGGGGCACCTCCCTCTCCAAAAAATGTCCAAACCACCCCACTATCACTGCCCCCTAAGGTAGAAGCTGCCATGATTTCTAGCCCTGATTGCACCTCCCATTGCTTAAATCCCAAAGATATGTCTGCGTTAACCCCTGCCAGTCAGGTCTGTGAGGTTCCCGTGGAGTATACTTGTATTTCCAAAGCTACGGCCCTAGTATCTGAGAATCTACCCTCACTTTCTAACTCAGAATCCCTAACTCCTGCCCTTGAGGTTTTTTCTGCTTTAACCCCTGAAAGGCAGCTCTGCGTGCTCCCCATGTCAGAGAAGGAACCCCTTCTGCTTCAACATTCTAAGTTAGAATCCCTAAGCTCTGTTCCCGAGCTCATTCCTATATTAACCCCTGCGGGTCAGCCCTATGAGCCTCCTTTTGTAATCCCCTGTTCGCCAGCTAAGGCCACATCCTTGGCTCCAGAGGAGGAACTCCTTGTATCCTCAATTTCAGAGGCAAATCTCTCTCTTTTTGACTCTCAGGTACTATCTGCATTGACCCCTGTAAATCCTTGCTGCCCCCAGGCTAATGCATCATTTCTAGCATCAGAGAATGAATCCCCAAGTCTGACAGCAGAGGTTGCACTGAATGACTCCCCTAAGCTTGCAGAGTCCTTGAAATTTCTTTACTACAATCCCCCTGCTTCAGCTCAAATTTCCGTTGCCGTGTCCCCTGAAACTTCTGCTAAAATACTGGTTCCAGTTAAAGGTATTCAGGATCCGGGTTTTTCCCTAAGCCTGTTCGCAGAATCCCCACTCCCAGGTATTTCGCTGACCCAGTCTGTCACTCAGAATGCTGAGATCCCTGCTTCAGCACATAGTTCCCTTGTCATGGAATCTGTAGTCTTTTCTGATTTCCCAGACACTCCTTCCCAAGCAACCCCTCCAGAGATCAGCGTATCTGTTGTCACCCCCTTATTACAGTCAGAAACCACCCTGCCTACATTACAAATTCAGGTGTATACTGTAAATCTGAGCTATTTTATCTTCCTTCACTTGCTAAACCTCAGTCCTTTAGCACTGCATCTAAATATGCTCCAGCAACCGTTGGGTTATTCAAGGCTAAGATTAAAACCCCTGTGTTAAAGGGTACCTTCTCACACATATCCTGCAAACCTAGAACTTCCGTGATTAGTCCTAAGTCACTTTCCACAGTATCTGATTTTCTTCTTAGTGAAACCCAGACACCCACATCACTGGCTAGCAGTTCCGTTATCAGAATTTTTGCACTAGTAAACATACCTATTTCTGATTTTGTCATGACAAGTACCCCAGTTAGGGCCCTTGCAGTTTTTGATAAAACTCTTTTTCCTTCTAATGTTTCTGCTATTAAGAGTTTTTCCGGTTCCAACTTACCGCTTATTGACCCTCTAACTTCCCCAGTACCCGTCACTGATTCCCAGGCATCAGCTTCAGACGCTAATTCTCCTCCTACCAGTGTCCCTGCAGTGCCAGATGTCCCTGTTACAGATTCTGAGCCTCCAGCTCCAGACACTAGCTCCCCTCCCTCCGCTGCCCCTGCACTGCCTGATTGTCAAGTTCCAGATATTAAAGCTCCAGAGCTTATTCCTACTCACACTCCTATGACAAGTACGATGCCCTTGGAGTTCGTTGCAGCACGTAATACGCCTCATGCGGTTGTTCAAATCTCTGCAAGGCCCTGTATACCTTCCGCAAACTCTGGTGCCATATCCGAAGTAACCCTTGCCGCGCTCCAAATCCCCGGTGTGCGAGGGCAGTTTCTTTTCACGGACCATTCGGTGGCCCCTGAAGTACCTCAGTATGACTTTAACTATGGGGTTTCTCTCCCTATTGTCTCTGGCTTGGACTCTGGGAAGTGGAGATCACAGACTATACTGTCTCTCTCTGAGCTTTCTACAGTATTTGGGAGTTCCACTACTGTTTGCATCTCTACCTCAGCGAACCCATGGTTATCCCACACGGAACCTTCTGTTGTGCCTGTGTCCTCTATGTTGGAAATACTCAGTTCACACCTCAAGATTTCGGTCCCTAAGCCTGGTTTACTGTTCACCTTGTCATCTACTATACCCATACCTGGCAATGCACCCACCCACCCTATACCCTCGCTTACCACTACCTGGAAAACCTCTGGAGGAGAAGACCCTCTCAAATTCCCACGTGCTGATGTCAGCAAAAACTTTGCCTGTCCGGACGTTCTCCCTGTTATACCCGATCAATTATCGGTGCCTCTTGACCCGCACTCTGGTACGATTACTGGGGACCGGGCACCCAGCTGGGTCCCCTCTGCCGTTTCTATTCTGGAAACACCTTCTCCACAGCTCTGGATTTACAAGCCATTTCGCGTGGCGAGCCCTGTACCAAAAATGTCTGTGCCACCACTCTCTTATCCTAAGCTTGTACTCGCCCATGAACTGCTGGTTTACGGATCCCCTGCTCGCCTAAAACAATTTAGGAATAACTCCATGTCTCCGAGACCAATGAGTGCCCACGAGTCTCTGGACCACAACTCTACTCTCCATCCTAGACATTTCCGGAACAATTCCAGGTCCCCCAACTCTAGGAGTGGTTATGATCGCCCTGAGGTCGATCCTGAAGGGGGGGGTACTGTAAGGAATCGGGGGCCACGTCCCTTGCGGTGTGACCCCTCCTTACCCACTACCAGTACTGCAGCGGCTGCTGCCCCTGCCCCCCGTCGCTACCCATGCCGCCGCCCAGTGCATACCTTGAACTCTGCCGTCGCCATCTTGGATTCTGGCACTGGTGTTACAGACTCTCAGCTGTGCTCCACTATTTCCTGGTCTCTCAGCCACTCACGAGCAGCTCCTCGACACGCCTCCGCCATGCCACTCGTCTGGATTGGTCACTGTCCCTTTAAATATCCTTCTTTGGCTTCACTTCCTTGCCGAGCATAGATCCTTATGGGATGATACCTGTGTTTCTGCCACAAGCCCTGTTCTTTCGTTACGTATCTCTGTTTTTGTTTCCAGTTCGTTGTACTCGTCCAGTTTCCTCCAGGCCTGCTGCTGCTACGCTGAGTTCCTAAGTTCCTGGTTCTTAGAGACCTGCTTCGTTTGCGCTGTAACACGGGGTTACTAGTGCTGCCTGGCGGTGTGCCTATTGCGGTCAGTCTTCCCTCTCCTAGACCGGAGCCATGGGTCATGGACGCCACTCGCATAAACCTCGTTCCCGACCTGCAGCGATTGCGCTGACGCAAAAGGACCAGCTTGATTTCCTGTTGCCGACTCCCTGATTGAACTACGACAACCCGGATGTCTCCTACCCCGACTCTGGCTTGTCCAACAACTATGCTGTTATCTCCAGTCCTGAACCCGGCCTGTTTGACTATGAACTGCGCACTCCGGACCAGTCTGCGCGGTCTAAGGTCGGTGATTTCATAACCCAGACTCAGCCCCGCGGTCCGGTCCCGGTTTGTGGCGAGCACAATCGTGACAGGGGGTCAACCCTATCTACAAAGTTATGTCTTGAAATAGTCAGCAAAGTCCTACGGTGAAATAGACCACTGTCATTTCCCTGTCATTCTTCCTCTGAGTAGTCAAAGGCAGAGAAGGGTCCCCATGAGTTAGACTTGCGAGTGTTGATTAGTTGTTGAAACTAATGTTTAACCTGGGAGAGGGCAGAGTTTAAAAAGGATAGGATAAATTTGCAAAGAAGGAAGTCTGCGAGAGTATGATATTTCCTCCAGAGGTGTTCAGAGGAGCGCAGGAGTGGAGCATCCGTGTGTTGCAGTTTAGCCCGGGTCTGGAGTTAGAAGGGCAAGAGCCGGAGAGAAAAAAAGGGACATGTAAATCATGAGAAGCATAGGGCAGAGTTGTAGTTTCTGACCTGGTTGTCAGAGTCTGTGGCGGGGCTGAGAGAGGAAAGGGAGGAGTGTAAAGTGGAGAAAAGAGCCGGGAGGTTAATGGAAGGCAGGTTTCTGTAGAAGCGAGGGGTAGATGGAGGTGGAGAAGGGGAGAAGTGAGAGAGAGAAAACGAGATAAGAAGTTTTTAGTGAAAACCGTGTCAAGTTAGTGGCTGTCCTTCTGGGTGCTGGCTGCAGTCCACTGTTAAAGATCAAAAGAAGAGGTTAGAGAGAGAAAGTGGGAAGCCCAATGGAGCGAGGGGTCATCAATGTGGCAGTTGAAGTCCCAAAGAAGAACAGGGGAGTAAGAGGAGAGAAAGAAGAAGAGCCAGGATTCAAAGTGAGAGAGAAACACAGAAGGGGGATGAGTAGAGGTAGATGGGTGATAGATGACTGCCACGTGGAACGGGAGAGGAGAAAAAAGCTGGACAGTGTGAGCCTTACAAGAAGGAAAGTGAGGGAAGAATAGGAAGGGTTCAGTAATGGCAGATCAAGGAGAGAATGATGAGAGAAGGAGCCCCACGCCTCCACCCCTGCCATCAGAGTTCGGAGTGTGGGATGAAGAAAGGCCACCATAAGAGAGGGCAGTTTCCAGTGTAGAGTCAGACTGAGTGAACCAAGTCTCAGTTATACAAAGAGGAGTAGAGTTAGAGACAAAAAAGTAATGTACAGAGATTAATCTGTTAGAAAAAGGAGCGTGCATCCCAAAGGCACAGGAGAAAGGGAGAGTGGAGGTTGACAGGCGATGGGTATGAGGTTAGAGGGTTTACTCCATAAGGAGGGAATGTTGCATGTTAGAGGCAAGAACGAGAGCAAGTAGAAGACAGGGACCAAGATTGGGAGAGATATTCCCAGAAGCAAAGAGGAGAAGCAAAGCAAGAGAGCGGATGTATGAGGGGGGTTTATAGGAGTGTGTTTTAGAGTATGGGTTATAGCTGAGTGGAGTCAAAGGGCGCAGATAGGAAATCTGTTCCTGTGAACTGAGAAGTGGAGAAGGAAGGAGAGATGTGGAAAATGAATGGAGTTGGCGACATAAGGCTTGTAGAAAGAAAAGTGTTGTTTGAAAAGAAGTGAGGTTAGAGCAAAAATAAATAGCAGAGGAGGCCTGGCACTGTTGCAAGTTCAATGTTAAGAAGCCAACGTGCTGGCCACTGAAAATTGAGTTAGGATAAGGGCAATGTGCAAAATGTCAGGAATTCAATATATAAATGGTGGTGCTGCAGAGTGAAGGGAGCTGTGTCTTGAGTCTGATAAGAAAATGTCCTCCGTTCCAGTGGCGTTCAATTCCAAAATCCAGGGCCAATAGGTGTAAAGTTATCCACTTCTTGTTCAACTCTTGTTGAACTCCCTGTTAAATTCCACTTAAAAATGGTCCACTTTAACGATGGGATGCTACTTGCCCAGGGTCTTTCTAAATATATAGGTCTAAGAAGTCACCTTGTCCCACTTCAGTTCTGCCCAGACACAGTGATGTAACTACTGTGTCGCTAAATCCCGCAATGCGAGGAGGGCCCAGGAGCGCAGGGGGGCCCTGCCCGCCGGCGCTAGAGTTGGACTCAAGTTCCGTGCTGGCTGCTGCTTCTCTATGCTCTCACCCTCCTCCTCCTGCCTGTTTCCCCCGCCCCAGATTTGCAGCAGCTCAAAGGGGGAGGAGGAGGGGGGCCCAGAGCATGCTTAGTACTAAACCGGCCCCCCCGCCCCCCCAGGTGAAAGAGTGCGACTGTTATGATTGTGTGTTGTGTCTGTGTGTTGTGTCTCTGTGTGTTATGAGTGTGTGTGTGTTGTGTCGTGATTGAGTGTGTGTGTTGTGTCTCTGTGTTGTGATTAAGTGTGTGTGTTGTGTCTGTGTTTATTGTGATTAAGTATTTGTGCTGTGTCTGTGTGTTGTGATTGAGTGTGTGATTAAGTGTGCGTGTGTTATTGTGATTGAATGTATGTGTTGGGTTGGTTGCGTTTGTGTGTGTGGGGAAGGGGGAGCCCTGGGGGAATTGTGTGTTTTGGGGGGGGGGGGATTTATGTGTGAGTGTTTTTGTGGGGAGAGAAATTGTGTGGGGGTGGGTGAGATTAAGTGGGTGTATGCTTAGTACTACCCCCAAGGTGAAAGTGTGTGTGTGTATGTTTTGATTGAGTGTGTTGTGATTGAGAGTGTGGTTGTGTGTTGTGATTGAACTTCTGTATGTTGTGATTGAGGGTGTGTGTTTTGCGGGGGAATTGAGTGTGTGTGGGGGAAGTGAGTAGGTGTTGGGGTGATGTGTGTGTGTGTGTGTGTGTGGGGAGGGGGATTAAGAGTATGTGTCTGGTGGGGAATTGCGTGAAGAGCGGGGTTGTGTGAGGGACAGATGATGGGGAGAGTGAATGAGTGGGCAGACAGAGGTGGGGGAGAGAGGGAGGAAGAGTAAGAAAGGGAGTGAGACATGGGGGGTAGAGATGGGGACAGTAAGGGGAGTGAGTGTGAGGATGAGAGCGGGACAGTGAGGATCAGAAGGGGGCTGAAAGCAAAGTGTGTGAGTTGGGGTGCTCGCTAAGCTGCTGACATGGGGACCCCAGTGGAAACATTTATTATGTGGTGTTTGTTTAGGGGGCACTTTCAAGGTTTTTGCATCTGGGGCCAAAAAATGTTGTTACCCACTGCCCAGACAGTTCAATTAGCACATGAGAGTCCCAGAAGACAAACGTTATTTGTAATCAGACATCTCATACCAATGCTAGCTGTTGGATTTACTGATCAATTCAGCACAGCAGATGTTAATAGTAGAGACAGCAACATGTCACCCAGTGCATATCTGATAAAACAGGGAAAAGGGAGACCAAAAAGCGCACCAGCACAAACGGAGCAGGAAAAAACCAGAACAAAAAAATGATTAAAAGGGCACTTTAATGTGGCAAAAGACCCATTAAGGATGGGTCTTTTGCCACATTAAAGTGCCCTTTTAATCATTTTTTTGTTCTGGTTTTTTCCTGCTCCGTTTGTGCTGGTGCGCTTTTTGGTCTCCCTTTTCCCTGTATTGTATTGAGTAGCTGCACAGCCTGCCTGCCTGCCCTACCAGGATGTGAGTATTTGCATATTTTTCAGGGGAACCTGCCAATGAGACATATGGTGAGTGGGTTGCACCACACACCACCTGTCTTCAGGAGGATAGTACCCATTATATGACACAATAGGTACTATATCAATTGTTAGTACCCTGGTACAGTGGTCTGGCTTATTATTATTTTGAGATATACCTGCATTTGAGCGCTTCAGCTATTTTCCATATCTGATAAAAGAAAGATTAATTATTTTAGGATCTTACAAGATGAGTCCTCTATCATTCCCTGTTAAATTCCACTTACAAAATGGTCCACTTTAAAGATGGAACGCTGCTTGCCCCTGCAGACCTCATATACAGGATACAAGAGTGGTTCGGCGCAACTGCGCATGCCTGAGTCAGTGAAGCTCCCGGATGTTCTTCAATCAACTTTATTATAACAAAACACACAAGGGCTACACCGCAATCTCCCCCTCTACGCGTTTCACCCTTACAGATAGGGCCCTATCTGTAAGGGTGAAACGCGTAGAGGGGGAGATTGCGGTGTAGCCCTTGTGTGTTTTGTTATAATAAAGTTGATTGAAGAACATCCGGGAGCTTCACTGACTCAGACATGCGCAGTTGCGTCGAAACCACTCTTGTATCCTGACATTCCAGACGGCGGCACGCAGGAGCAGCCGAGGTGAGCGGGTCCCAGACCGGAGATGCAGCTGAGGTAAGATTCAATATCCCCCTGCACCGGTCAACTCTGTGGCCACGCTGAGCTCCCTCGTATACTGCCCCAGTGTCTGAGACATTTAAAGGTGACTTGCCCATATACACAGAAGCGCAGGACAGACTTCTTGGCGATTGGCTCATAGACATGAACATGAGATATATGATAGATATGTAGCGCACTTTCCCCCACCCTATAGAGATATATGACGGCTACTGTGTGTGTGGTGCATTACATGTGGCTCACAGGAGGCCTGACCCTCCGCCGCTGGGAGCCTGGGATGTATCTGATCCGACTGGTGACAACGCCTCCACCTGCAAGGGATCCCAACTTGGTGGGATGAGCCCCTTGCAGGAACAATAATAATAATAATAATACACACACTCGTGCATATACACATGGACACATGACACAAAGCTCAGCCCCCTGCAGACGCACTTACTAGTATTCCCTCCTACTGTCTCTGTACGTTCTCCCTACCTACCAATTAGATTGTAAGCTCCTCGGAGCAGGGACTCCTTCCTTAATGTTACTTTTACAGTATGTCTGAAGCACTTATTCCCATGATCTGTTATTTATATTTGTTATTTATATGACATGTATTACTACTGTGAAGCGCTATGTACATTTTATGGCGCTATACAAATAAAGACATACATACATACATACATATACTAACAACCTTAACTGGACACACTATAACAGTACCCTGTACCACTCCGTGTAATAGACCCCAACCTGATACCACCAATGAGGGTCCCCAAAGTACATTGGGTGCCAGGCACAATACCCTGATGTCCCTTTCCCAATGTCATGGCCCACTCAAACATAGTAGATAGCGCTATCCCGTGAAGTGTTGGTGTACCTGCCTGGGAGCTCCAGCACTCGGGTGATGCAGATTAACAAAGAGGATCCGTCTGGTCCAACGTTGTCATCCACGATGGCGTCCGCCTCTGCATGGGGTGAATTCCAGCGTGGATAATATCACCAGTGTCTCTTGCAGACCACAGGCCGCAATCACCATGCGGCATCTTCACTGTGTTCCTGACACTAGACAGTAAAGTGGGCAAGCGTCCCTGTCTAAGGGGCCTTCCCTGAAGTAACCGCAAGCTACTGTGAATCGGGGCCTAGCTGGGGCCTAAGGGGGAATGTACTAGGCCTAGTCTCAGAGCCACTGGCTCTGAGACACTACCTACTTGGTCCAGCTCCCTCTTCCAACTGGTGTGATCCCCTGAGCACACCAAATATATCTTTCTTGTTGCAGGGGATTGCTGCAGCCCGATTGGCTGCTGTGGGCCATGTGTCCCTACTCCCAGAGGCTCATGGTAGTTGTAGTTCCCCTGCGGAGCCTTGGGTGTAATGGCCAGCTGTATGGTTGTACTGTGCATGCTCGAGGAGTCCCAAGATAGCCACTGCTACTCTGAATATCTTCTGCGCATGCGTGAGCTGTTACTGCGTATGTGCGGCATTTCTAAAATGCTGAGGCACTCCGGCGACCAGGTCGCCCCTCCACCTCAGTGCAACCCGCACCTCCCCAGCCAAGGTAAGAAGGGTGCACACGGGGACTCAAAAGGGGACCTGGCTACAGATAGACAGATAGATAGAGATAGAGAACTCGTTCTTTTGAAGAGGTTGAGCAAGAATCTTGTTCTGATTACGTTTCCTGGTGACTATTCCTCAGAGCAGCACCTCTCAGGGCGTGAAACACAAATACATGAGGTGTGGGGACACTGATGACTGCAGTGTGGAGGTAGCTGACTAATCGCTGCATGCTAAACAAGCCTACTCTTATCATCTGTATTAAACTCAGTAACAGACGCTGACATGTTGGAACAACACGTGCTACAGTGCATGGGCTCTTTAATGATCGTTTGTAACCTTTTCTATGCTAGGGGCTCTTAACTAAATGAGGAAATAATGCTGCACGAATGTCCGTGATTACAGAAATCTCCAACAATTTTATTTTAACTCAATATTTCTCCAAAAGAAATAAAACCATGTATTTTTGGAGTGATAAATTGAGATTGGGTTCTTATAAAGTTGTGTGTGCTGTTACATTTGTTATCAGTGCACTGGCGGTGTATATTCTACAAATCATGGACTGAATAAGGCTGCGCATATAGTGCCGGCGACGCGTCATCGCGTCAAAACAAATGCATTGCTGCGACGGCTTGTATCTCTATTTGATTTTTCCAGCGACCGCAGCCTGACGTCGCCGGCACTATAAGCGCAGTGGCACTTGAGAAATAGCACTGAGCAGTAAATGCTGGGATAGTTGGTTTGTATCTGGGTGAAAGACATCACTTAATGTCTACTCCTATAATCTCGGGTAACACCTTGTAAATGACGGTTCACAGAGTTTTGAAATGATCAGCCAGTCTGTTGAGGTTGCAACCTTCTAGACTAGATATATTGAACTTGATCCTAAATACTTAGCACTGCTGCATTTAGCATATTGGTATACCATGAATTTACCAAGAGGTGGCGCTGCTGACTAAATGCTTTCAACTGATGACCTCATTTCTCTGTTCTCAAAATAGAAGAATTAACCCCTTGGCTGTCAGTGAGGCCAGCAATACATTGGGGCAAATCCATTAAACCAGGGGTGGGCAAACTGTTCTCCCTGCGCCCCACCTGCCTGCTCTCGCTCCCCACTCGCGCCCCCCCCCCTCTTGACTCCGGTATAAAATGACACCGCAGAGTCATGTGACGTTGCGTTGCTATGCACGTGACCCCACAACGTCATTTGATGCCAGGTTGCCATGGCGACACGTCGCTGGAAAGTTAAGGTAAGTAAAGTTACAGAGACCTCGCGCGATCCCCGGCATTTAATTGCCTTCGGGGAAGCACAGGACCTCTTTAACCGCCGTGCCCCCCCGCCCCCCCCCCCCCCAGTTTGCGCACCTCTGCATTAAACAACTACTGTATACTGTCAATGGAAAATTGTGCGAAAAAAACAAGCAGTTTGCGAGAGAAAAATCTGCCATTTAGCTATATTCATAAAAACAAATTGCACAGATTGACACTTCATGCACATGTACTTTGATTATAAGCTCTTCAGGCGGGGACTCTTTATTTTCTAATGTGTATTACCACTGTGAAGCGCTACAGTATGTACATGGAAAGTAAAGATATAGATACGTACATGTGCTTTTCCCCGGCCTCCTGCCTAGGGCTGCCAGGTGTTCGGTATTGAACCGGACTGTCCTGTATTTGGATGCTCTGTCCAGTAAAAAATGAGCGGTATTGTAATACTGGACATGTATGTGTCCGGAATTGCCTCCCTGGACATAGTGACCTGACGCACCTTTCACCATTGAGTCCAGTATTTTCGGAGAAGCCGCCTGGCAACCCAAGTCCTGCCCAACCAGTCGGAAACAGACATTCAGCAATCTCACCTCCCCCAAGGTAGGTGAAATAGAGCTACTGTATGTATGCAGTGGGTTTAGGTGAGTATTATACACACTATTACGTTTTCATATAAGCAATATTTGAGTGTACCTCTGTTACTAATTGCACCTTTTTAAACATATTATTGGTAAATTGTTGAAGTATGCACTTTCATTTTTGCAATATATGTACATATATATATATATATATCTACAGTATATATATATATATATATATATATATATATGGACGTACATATATATATATATATATATATATATATATATATATATATATATATATATATATATATATATATATATATACTATACCAGCACCCATGTATTTTTGAGGTTCACGAATAGATGTCATTTACAGGCAAGGGAGAAATTAAGTCATTATTTGGCACAGGATGTGCGAGAGGTTTTATCTAGAAAAGGGCGTGTTTTGCACTTCCTCTGTGACATTTCTGCAGACAGACTAATGGCCCATTTGATTAAAACAGCGGGGGTCCATAGCAGTCCCATTCAAACTGACCAGGGATCCCTGCTGTGTTAATCCGATGGGCCATTAGTCTTTCTGCAGAAATGTCAGAGAAATGTTGCAGCATTACTGGGAGAATGCCCTAGATTTTTCAGTGTTCGAATACTCGTAGCTGCACCTGTATCTCCCTTTGCACTTTTTACATCAGCGATTTTCTGCATTCATGCATTTTATTGTATTGCTATTTAGGGGTCAAACCAAGAAGAATCCTAGAAGAGTATGGGTGCCTGAGTGGTCATCACGTTGGTAAAAAGGGGAAGGAGGAGATATGACTACTGAGCGGGGTGGAAACCGCGTTGTAAAATTAGGGCGGACGCTAGTTTTTTTTAGAGGATAGCTAGGAGATCGTCCAAGCTGTTTACAGTCCCTGAAAGTTAATGGTCAATGCAGGCCCTGGTTTGGTTCCAGGCGGCTCCTGGAAACACATCGCCATGGCAACGCGGCGGCCGACACCAAAGGTAGGGAGGGGGAGTGGGAGGTGTGGTGTAGTGTGCTGTGAGTGCTGTGAGAGCTGTGAGTGTGTTGTGAGAGTGTGCTGTGAGTGCTGTATGCTGTGAGAGCTGTGTGCTGTGAGTGTGCTGTGAGTGCTGTGTGCTGTGAGTGCTGTGAGAGCTGTGTGCTGTGAGTGTGCTGTGAGTGCTGTGTGCTGTGAGTGCTGTGTGCTGTGAGTGCTGTGTGCTGTGAGTGCTGTGTGCTGTGAGAGCTGTGTGCTGTGAGCAGTGTGCAGTGAGAGTGTGTGCTGTGAGCAGTGTGCAGAGAGAGTGTGTGCTGTGAGCAGTGTGCTGGGAGTGTGTGCAGTGTGCAGTGTGTGCAGTGTGTGCAGTGAGAGTGTGTGCAGTGAGAGTGTGTGCAGTGAGAGTGTGTGCAGTGAGAGTGTGTGCAGTGAGAGTGTGTGCAGTGAGAGTGTGTGCAGTGAGAGTGTGTGCAGTGAGAGTGTGTGCAGTGAGAGTGTGTGCAGTGAGAGTGTGTGCAGTGAGAGTGTGTGCAGTGAGAGTGTGTGCAGTGAGAGTGTGTGCAGTGTGGCAGTGAGCAGTGTGGCAGTGAGCAGTGTGCAGTGAGTGCTGGGAGTGTGTGCAGTGTGCAGTGAAAGTGAGTGCTGGGAGTGAGAGCTGGGAGTGTGTGCAGTGAGAGTGTGTGCAGTGGTGCAGTGAGTGTGTGTGCAGTGAGAGTGTGTGTGCAGTGAGAGTGTGTGCAGTGGTGCAGTGAGTGTGTGTGCAGTGAGAGTGTGTGTGCAGTGGGTGTGTGTGCAGTGAGTGTGTGTGCAGTGAGTGTGTGTGCAGTGAGTGTGTGCAATGTGCAGGGAGTGCTGGGAGTGTGTGCAGTGAGTGTGTGTGCAGTGAGTGTGTGTGCAGTGAGTGTGTGTGCAGTGAGTGTGTGTGCAGTGAGTGTGTGTGCAGTGAGTGTGTGCAGTGAGTGTGTGCAGTGAGTGTGTGCAGTGAGTGTGTGCAGTGAGTGTGTGCAGTGAGTGTGTGCAGTGAGAGTGTGTGCAGTGTGCAGTGAAAGTGAGTGCTGGGAGTGAGAGCTGGGAGTGTGTGCAGTGAGAGTGTGTGCAGTGGTGCAGTGAGTGTGTGTGCAGTGAGAGTGTGTGTGCAGTGAGTGTGTGTGCAGTGAGTGTGTGTGCAGTGAGTGTGTGTGCAGTGAGTGTGTGTGCAGTGAGTGTGTGTGCAGTGAGTGTGTGTGCAGTGAGTGTGTGTGCAGTGAGTGTGTGTGCAGTGAGTGTGTGTGCAGTGAGTGTGTGTGCAGTGAGTGTGTGTGCAGTGAGTGTGTGTGCAGTGAGTGTGTGTGCAGTGAGAGTGTGTGCAGTGAGTGTGTGTGCAGTGAGAGTGTGTGCAATGTGCAGTGAGTGCTGGGAGTGTGTGCAGTGAGAGTGTGTGCAATGTGCAGTGAGTGCTGGGAGTGTGTGCAGTGTGGTGTGTGCAGTGAGAGTGTGTGCAGTGAGAGTGTGTGCAGTGTGCAGTGAGTGCTGGGAGTGTGTGCAGTGTGCAGTGTACAGTGTGCAGTGCAGTGTGTGCAGTGTGCAAAAAAAAAAAATTTTTAAACGGGAGCCACGTGAAAACCACGTTATAACCGAATTCACGTTATAACGGGTCGCGCTATAACGGGGTTCAGCTGTATCAATAAACTTACTCTTTCTTTCAAAGAACCTGGACTCTAGTTATCAGCCTGAATCTGAGGGTCCATAACACTATGTATATCTTTATTTATGTAGTGCCGATAGCGTACTCAGCGCTTTACAAAGACAATTCAGTACAGGGAATTATAAGACAATAAATGCAGCAAAAAAAAAAAGTCAGACAATAGGAAAGGAAATCCCGGCCTCAAAGAGCTTAAAATCTAAGTGCTATATTGGGAGCCTTACAGACACAGCAGGGGAGAGAATAAGTGCAGTAGATGGCAGTGCTTGCCCACAATTGTTGGTAGGAGTGACTGGGTGTGGGATAGAAGCCAGGAGTGCAGGCTATTGGGATGCTTCATTTAAGAAGTGAGTTATAAGGATGATCCTCGGCGGCCTCCCGGCATCTTCCCCTGCAAGTAAGTCCTTCAATATGGCTTTGCGGCGTCAAATGGCGCCGCGTTGCTATGTCAACGGGAACGCTACGTGACATCACATGACATCGCATTATCATGGCAACGCGGCGCCGCATGGCGTCGTGATATCACACAGCGGCCCGTTATCATGGCAACGGGTGTCACGTGAAGATGTGATGTTACGTAGCGTTCCCGTTGACATGGCAACGCAGCACCATTTGACGCCAGCAAAGGCCATATTGACAGGACTTACTTGCAGGGGAAGATCCCGGGAGGACGCCGAGGATGCCGGGACGCCGCCGTCGCCAAACGCCACCCCCGAAGGTTTACTAGGTACGTGGTCAAAACCCGTGCTCTCCGGGTCAAACCCAGAGGGGTGGCAACCTGATAGCAGTGTGTGACAAACTGCTTCTCTTCTGTTTTCTGTACGAGTATTAAAACATTACGAATTTGGATAGCATAGTGAGGGTTTTTTTTTTCCTTTTTTCAATTTATCTTTACAATTATTATATTTATTTTTATTTTAGGTAGAGTGCTGGTCCAACTTGGATTTTTGTATTGTTACTTGACCATTTCCTTGTTGGTCCTGGACCTGTCATCTATACGTTCTAATGAATACATTTGTGGGTGAGTGCAAGTTCTAAATTCTTTTTTTTTTTATAACCTAGTGCAGGTATTTTCTTCTTTAATCTCATACAACATATACATACAGCCCTAATTGTCCCATTTAGAGTTTAATTTTATATCTGCCGAAGCGGCTGATCAGGCCGTTGTGGAAGAAAATCCACAAATACTGCAAATTTATGCCACTGAATTCTATGAAAACTGAGTCATAACGGGATATGTTGGAGAACAATGTCACAAGCAATATCTGTGTGTCTATATAGTATATACAATGCTATTTACACACATACTGTATATCATTATCTTCGGCCATTGTAGATCCACTGCTGGATGGAGGCCTCACCAATCACCTTCCAGATACTGTGGTTGCGAGCCTCTCACCTCTACATTGCTACAATGCATTTTTTTTTACATTTTATCTTCCCATCTTACTTTGGTTGTCTTGGTCTTTTGAAATCCGTTGAAACCCCATAGAGCAGTGTTTTCCAAACCTCTCCTTGTCACTCACGGCCACACCATGTTTCTGAGGCAGCCACCTAACATTTTATTAATGTGATAAAAAAAGGGCATTCACCTGGATACAAGTGCATTGGTTTTTCCCAAAACCTGGTGCGGCCATGCATCACGAGGAGTGGTTTGGAAAAACTGCCATAGAATATCATCCCTGTCCATCAATGGTCATTTCTTCTTGCAAAATGTCTAGTCCACTTCCATTTCTTCACTCTTGTGATACAATAGACTCTTGTTTTGTTTTGAACCCATCTATTCTTTCTCCTGTCTATTTGGGTAATACTCCATACACATCTATCCATGTTTCTTTGATTTGTCTGAATCTTCTGAACTGTCTTTGTATTGAGGGTCCAAGTTTCACGTCCATACAGTACGTGAGCACAGACATTGGTCAAACACTTTCCCTTTGAGGCACGGTTGAAGGTTCCCTATCAAGATTGTTTTGTTTCTTCTAAATGTGCTCCAACCCATCTTCATTCTCCTATTAATTTCATTTGAAAGGTTCCCATCTATTGATACTTGCTGGCCAAGGTAGACACCGTCTTCTACTTCTATTCCATCAAGTGGGATCCTTGTAAAGTAGACACATTTGTTGAACATCACTTTGGTCTTACTGAGATTCATATAGCAAAAATATCAATGCAAGTGCATCTGCAAACCATGGGTGACTTAAGTACAGTATTCACTGTTGATTTTGATTCCCTTTTCTTCCCAATTTAATATCCTGACCAATTCTTCAAGTATTGCTGTCAAAATCTTTGGTGACGTGGTGTCTAGAAAGAAGATAAACCATAGCACACCAGTCTTAAATATAGTTCTTCTTTATTAGAACATGTCAAGGTTTCATTGTTTTCACACCTACATTGTTCTGAAGATGTTCCACTGCTTATCTTCTTTCTGGACTTGAAACAATACCAGTACTTTGCCTGTTGAGCACACAGCAAGAAAACTAACTAGCCATGTTTGGTAGCAGAGGACCAGTGAGGTGTGCAATTGTCTCATTCATATAAAGTACAAGACTGAAGAACTGTTAAGAGAGGCAGAAAGACATGATGGACACATTAACTCTGAGGATTCTGATAAGGATGATGGTGATGTCCGTGGAGATGTAAGTGTCTGTGAATTGGGTGGTGGGGGTGGAAGTGGGGATACTGTGATCATTGTGACATTTTGTGAATGTGAATCAACAATTAAAAAGAATTGCAATCATGCCTCGATAATCAGTGCCAAATCCACAAAGGCTGTTAACTCAGGGCTCATAACGACACATTACCAAAATCTGTAGTGGATGTTATTTTCCCTGCTTGTGACACACATCCACAAAGCTAATTACATGCAAAAGCAATGGCTGTTGTTTAATTCATTAGCATAGGATTTTAATGCCAGGTTAAGTTTATGTTAACTGCAAATGACATGGCCTCAACCATAACTTTAGCTGCGCTTATAGTGCCTGGCGACGCGATGTCGCTCCAAAACAAATCCATTGACTCCGTCGCAAGCACGTATAGTAAGCGCAACGGCGATGGAGCGACCAAAAATTTTGAAGACGGGTAAATTTGATTTTTTAGAGACAGTCGCCACATGTGACTGTCTCTAAATCAATCAGAGAGTGCTGCCCGCCTCCTTCGTGACGTCACTGACCTTGTTGCTGGCGACGTCGCTTAAAACTAAAGTTTAACTTTCGCTAGTTGCGACGGCGACAGGTGACGTCATCAGTCACGTCGCCGGCACTATAAACGTGGCCTTACCTAAAGCTGGTGCAAGAGAGAGTGAAAGAAAGCGAGACTCCTTTATACATAACATGGAGAGATACCTGTGAACAAAACTGAACACACCTGAGATACCTGGGAAATATGCTAATTTCAATCATTTGAATATACTTTGCATATCCAAATTTGCTAATTTCCCAGGTATCTAAGGTGTTTTCAATTTTGTCCACAGGTATCTCTCCACATATTGTAAATAGGAGTGTTTGGCAGTAATGCCACCTTACTGTCTTAAATAACATCTTGTAGAATCCCTGTGCTCACTTTAATGGACATTTATGGATCGGAGTTGTTAGGGGGAATACCTCTTTTGCATCTCATTAACACTTATGGCAATTATACTTAACACATTGCCCTTTTAGGATAGAAATATGACTTAACCTAACGGTATTGAGCTGTGAAGATACACTTTAAGCATAATGTGACATAAACTTAGGTTAAGATGTTGTTAACTCACAAGAGGGCTGTGTGGATCTGGGCAAAAGTTAGCCCATTATACCTCCCCCAAAAACTCTCACATACCCGCTGGTGATTCTTGAGCTCCTTTGACAGCCTGATTAAATGAGAGTGGCGGAAGACCAAAACATTTGCTAAAGATAGCTTGTGACGGGGGAGGGGTGCCAAGCGAGTATTAAAGGGGTCATCTCCATTAGGCACTGTAGGCGGACGCTCACAGAGGTATGCAAGGTAGTCTGGTTATAGTGAAATTAAAAAAGGCTTTTTATTGCGCCTGTTTCCTTAACATCAGGAAACCATCCAAACAAGGGGTAAACAAAGCTTCCATTCACTTGGGAGTATTTCTAGTGAAATACTACTGTATGCAATCCACACTCCCTTTAGATAAGCATGTCTCTCAGCCCCAAACATATAGCATGAAAATAAGCAGATATATAAAGTCTCATAAATTAAAGTCTT
The DNA here is from genome assembly GCF_040206685.1 of Ascaphus truei. Taxonomy (NCBI): domain Eukaryota; kingdom Metazoa; phylum Chordata; class Amphibia; order Anura; family Ascaphidae; genus Ascaphus; species Ascaphus truei. Next base: position 13,270,312 of record NC_134488.1, read on the forward strand.
ATCTGTTCCTTGTGGTTTGGAGGGAAAATCTTCTCTGTTCCTGCGTTGCTACCTTTCCTCAGGTTTTGTCAGCATTCAGGTTTAGAAGTTTCCCCTGTGTCTTGAAAGCAGCTCTGCTGTTTCTTCTGGCAGGGCTCAAGACAAGTTGTGAGAGTCAAGGACAATCCCTGCTCTGTTTCCAAGTTCAGCTCAGGTGTGAGCTAAGGAGTCTCCCTTCCTGTCTCAAAAGACAAGCTTTTCTAAGCAATCTAATCAGGCAGGTGGTGTTTGTTAATTGACTACCAGCAGTTAACCATCACACTGCTGGATTAGAGGCACATTACCTGAACAGGGATAACTCCCCTGTTACAGGCACCCTCTTCCACCGTCTGGGAAGTGAAGGGTTAACCAGAAATGTACTGATAAAACATATGTTCCCCTGCTTCACAGCCAAAAGGTACGTCCCTTGGTTATCCTATTCCCATATTTAGAGGAAAATTAATGTATTTTTATTCCCCTGCCCCAGGTCAAACTGTGTTCTATGTGATATAAATGTATATGGGTACAATTATTGGTGTTTGTACCTGTACAGTGTATGCATCAACCACATACACTGGGATCAGGCCCGGAGGGAAAAGGTTAATTGCATTTGCAGGTTTACTGCCCTTTGTCCCCTTTCCTGCCTTTTCAGGCTCCATTTTGCAGCTCGTCCATAGGCCGCCATTGAAGCCCCATGCAAGTCAATGGGAATTTCAGTGGTTTGGGCCCGATATCATAGAAGACCTGCAGGTGGCGCCCGAGAGAAGGAGCGGTGGTTCCCCATTGAAAGTGAATGGAGTAATGCATTTCAATGGGATTCCTTGAAGCCGACCTCCGGAGATGAGCTGGCTGCCAGCCAGACCGCAAGAGCGGAAACAATGTCTAAAAAGAGCTTTGATCAGGCCTCGGTCAAGTTCACGTCCAATTGGCGTGGGAACTTTTGTTCTAGGGCACCCAGGAATAAAATTCTTTTTCCCCCTGGCCCCTAGGAACCCCCTCACTGACCCCAACGGGTTCGACAGTTAATGGCGACGAGAAAGGGTCGCGCCGGCCACGAGGGTCGCACCATTGTCCGCAATGGCAGAGAAAGCCGCGTGGCTTTCAAACACTAAGTCCAACACAGTGTGAACTGAAAACCCATAACTCCGGTTCCGTGGGGACCAGAGAGCTGGGATTTGGGTAGCATGTAGTCACTGCTCCAGCATGACTGCATGGCAATTTCCAGCCCTCTCCAATCAACCAGACGGAGTATGGGTAAATGTGAAAAAAGAGGTTTTCCCATTGATTTCAATGGCGGTGTTGCTCCATTAAAAGCCTATAGCGGCAGAGCCCATTGATTTCAATGGAAGAGTGAAATGCAGTGATTTCTTTAGCATAGCGGAGAATCCTGCATTAAAGTTAATAGGGGATTTTAACTTGTTTTTTTGTATCTCCGGTTCTAGGGGTCGTGGAAGACTGATATTTGGCCACTATGGCAAGGGTCCTCCGGCACGAGGACCTGGCAAATTTCAGCCCGCTCAGACCCAAAGAACGGACGATTTTAATATAAATATGATTGTGAAAATGTACTATGCTTTGGGTCTAGGGTAAAGCCCGTGAAAGCTAGAGGCCCATATGGTATGTTAATGCTCAGGGGGCGACAAGTCGTCTACAATAAGCCCCCTGATCAAAGGCTCCCCCACCCTGCTTGTGTATGCTAGGACAAAGAAGAGCAGGACATGGGTACTTGGGTAAAGTGTTGTGTTTCACACCTTGAGACAAAGGTTTTCCTGTGAAGGGACCCAAAAGGCAGACTGGGCGACACCAGGCTTTTGGGAGGAGGGCTAGGGAAATGAGCCCCTGATTAGAATAATGCCCACCCCAGTGGGCGGGTATTACCTTGCTTCTCACGTGAGGTGGTAAGGGGTAATTGGGTGGAGGTAATTGATAACCAATGCCTGGTACCCAATGTTAAGGGATAGGGCTGAAACCCCATATAAATGAGTGTAAGCCCTATGCCCAGTGTCTTCATTTTGTGTTCGTTTGAACATCTGAAAGAATCCTGATTACCTTGATGAATTGCCAAACCTGTACCTGATTGCTTCATTGCCCCATCACATGTAAGTGCTATATTCTGTATGTTATTTGTGCAATCTTGTGTGTTCACCTTTTTTAAGGAATAAACTTACTTTATCATATCTTAGTCGTGTTCGATTCAACCCAGAGATTTTGTGTACAAGTTACTGTGACAGAGCTGTTTGCTGAAATTCTAGTGAAAACCAAGGGGCTCATTCACTGAACATCGATAAGTGGCTTATAGCACTATTAATGCCTTTAAAGTGCGATATTACCTTTGTAGCTATTCACAAAGCTCCGATACCAGGGCTGTTTAAATGTAGGGGTAGCACTTTATTCACTATGTAGCATGTTCCCATACAGTCAGTTAGCAAGCCAGTAAAGTAATTTATATTGTTAGAATTTCTCTGCATGCAGACCCAGTAATTCACTTAGGTAGGCTGCATACAGAGGAATGCCGGGTCGTGAGAGAAGCTGGGAATGGCTAAGTACCGGGACAATGGTGAGCAGGGAAGGGCTGGAAATCAGGTCCGGGAAACTTGCCCTCGGCGGTTCAGAGCCTTTGTTCACCCGAGACGCTGCAGCGCCTACCCAGAGGGAGGTATAGGGCTGGCCAAGGGAACCGTTGCTGGGTCTGAGTCCCTTAGGCACGATTTCCATTGGCCAGTTCAAATTTCCCGCTCGCTAGACGATCCCTCTTCGAGGGGCTCTCCAGAGTTCCTAATCCGGCCCCTTCTTCTGATTGGTGCAGCCAGATGAGCCCTTGTCCTCCGATGGGCTGCAGCCTCATGGTCTGCACTCTGATTGGCCGGCGGCCCCTGCTCCATGAAAAGTATGCAAAACAAAAAGTGAATCCCTGCGCTTCTCCCTTAGGGATAGCAATCAATGGGGAATGTGTGTGTGTGTGTGTGTGTGTGTGTGGTGTAAATACCTATAAGAAAAAAGGAGACTTTGGTATACATCCTTTGATCAAATAATGCCAAGCCTGCTAACCACGTCAAGGTAAGTCTCAATAGCAGGTCCCTACGCTAAATGCATACTAGTGTTGTGAAATAAGCCCAGAAGGGGTTAAAATATCAAAGCATATGCTTATGTAGCCAGGTCCCCCTCTGCGGGTCAGAACTCCCCTCTCCAGGTACACACCGGGAGGTGCGGGAGCGTGTGCGCGCCTCCGGTGTGCGTGAGATGGTTGTTGGAGGTGCGGGAGGACAGCTGGTGGTTGCGCAGGGTGTGCGCATTGCCGGAGATTCCCGGCGGCTCCAATGTAGGGCGCCGCCATCTTGCGCGAAGTCCAGCATGCGCAGTAGAGCTCCGGCGGCCCTTACGAGCATGCGCGAGGACAGCCCCCGAAGCACTAGCCAACCAGGGAAGGCTCCTGGACGGGACTACAAGTCCCATGAGCCTCGGCAGCGCCACACATGACACCAGGGAGCCAATAGGGCTGGAGTATCTCCCTGCTCTGGGGGATAGATACATTTTCACGCGATGAGCCCACGCGCGCAGTCGGGACCAGGAAGAGCTAGGGGTAGGAGGTGAGTGCAGGGGACTGTGACCCACTGCAGCAGGACAGCAGCGCCCTTGACCCCAGTCAGGTCCTGAGCCACATTACAGTTTGTTGTGCTACAGGGACAGGCCCTAGGTTAGGGACTTTGCCCCATTAGTGATATTGTCAGTTAGGGACACAGCGGACTCTGCACTCCCCGTGAAGAGGCTTGGGCTCAAGCCTACGCTACAAAGAGAGAAGGACTATCTCCGGGGTGGGATCGTCCCCAGACGGATCCTCGTGCTAGGAGAGGCAGGATATCGCAGACAGGATCGCTGAGCGGCGGATCCTTTTCGAAGTTGTCTGCAGGCCCGGGTGCAGGAGCACCCGGCAGGTACCTTCATAAGTGCACCAACAATACACCTTCTATACACTATACACACGTGAGCAACGCTGCCACACATCTGGGTGGGGATCCAAAACACTGGGACGCTAGAGCCGAGCACCCAATTATTGTGGGCACTGTATGGTGGTGGGACATTGGACACGGTGGAGAGTTGCGTCCTGCGTGATGCGTTAGCCAGTGATACACCTAGTAAGAAAGGGGATACACATATTACGTTATCTGTGAAGCTATGGTTATGTTGCATATACAGTAAACTGTTCATATATATACTTCGGTGTATGTACTTATTGTGTATGTGGGTCCTGTGTAGGCAACCTTCTACACTCCTAGAATCCTACACAGGTGGAGGCGCTGTAAACCAGATCGTTCCAGAGGATTCACCCCAGGTTCTGTGACGGTTCAGGGGATTCCTTCCCCTTCTTATGCTCCTGAAGTCACCCTCTCTGTCCCTTCCCCTGCCAATCTCCCTTCGCTTACCTACTCCGGTCCCGCTCCAGCAATCTCTGACGCCGTTCCCTTGCCTCAGCGCGTGCCCCGCAAGTCTCGCGCACCCGCACGTTCCCCGAGCCCCTGCAGTGACACTCCCAACTCTCAGGTCCCCTCAGTGTCCGCTTCCATTCCCTCACCTCTGGTGGCTATCCCCTCCGATCCTCCGTTCCCCTCTGCAGGTGTGTCTGCGGCGCGGCACTCCGCGCGTCTCGTGACACAGCCTATGCGCGCGCACTCTCAGTTTACAGAGGGCGCGCGCACACGCTCCTTTTCTAAAGCCTGTCAGTCTCTGAACTCCTCCTCCCATGCCCTGCAAGCTATCTCTCTGTCTGACTTCCCTGTCTCCTCCTCTTCTCCTCCTGACCTATCCCTGCTGTCTCCCACTTCTCCCTATGCTCCTCCTCTCTCTCCTATTGGTGTTCCCTCCTTTATAATCCCTGTCTGTCCTCTCTATCATTGCTCTGCATAGTTCCTGTTATCCCTGTGTGTGCAGTCCTATGCTTGGCTCTCCTCTGTGTTCCAGCTTTGTTCCTGATCCTGCTTATCTTTGGATTCCCCTGGTTTTGACCCTGCTCGTCCTGGACTACCCTGCTCTCTGTTACCCTTGAACCTCGCTACAAACTCTACTTTGCTGACCTCTGGAACCCTTGGACTTGGCTTGACATTATGCAGAGCCCAACAAATGCAGACCCCCCTGAGGTGGGTACAGGTATTTCTATAGAGGCCTTACAATTTGTGAGCAATCAGCTGTCCACAGTCTCCCAGCAATTGGCTAAAATCTCCCTTCCGGAGACCCCCATGGCTCCAGCACCCTCGGTTGCCACAACCTATGCCAGCTCTGGACCCGTATTCCTTCACCTAATCGCTATGATGGAGATCCTATCGCCTGCCGCAGTTTCTTAAACCAATGCGAGGTGCAATTCGAGATGTCCCCCTCCCTGTTTCCCACTGGCCGTTCTAAGGTAGCGTACATCTACGCCTTGCTCACCGGAGACGCCCTCGCCTGGGCTTCCCCCCTCTGGGAAAGTAAAAGCGAATTAACTCAAGATTACCCTCTGTTCAGACGCGAGTTTTAACAAGTGTTTGATACTCCTGCATGGCGCGAGATAGCCGCATTCTCTCTCTTCCATATTTCACAGGCCCGAAGATCTGCTGCCAAATACGCCATTGAGTTCCGCACTCTTGCCGCTGAAACCCAATGGAATGATGAGGCACTCTCTGCGGCATACTGGCACGGACTCTCAGACACCTTGAAAGACGATCTTGCTACTCATGCCCGGCCTTCTTCCCTGGAGGAGTTGATTACCTTGAGCGTACGCATGGATCAGCGTACTCAGGAGCGACGCCACGAGAGGCACTGTTCTCGCTCTCTTTCTTCCTCTGTTGTCTCTCACAGGTCGTATTAAATGGGAGAAAAAGAACCCAGTCTTGTAGCACTCATTCACAACAAATGTATAGTGATAAATTTAAAATACTTTATTAATAACTATGAATAAAAAATTGGGTGTTAAAACGTAATTAAATACTATATTTGAACAGCACGTGACTGTATCCGTTTGTAACCCACCCAAGTCTAGGTGGGTAGATATGGTATGATCCCTGATTGATACTCGGGATCAGGTGCTAAAAGTTATAGCTACCTAAAATATAGGAAAGGAGCCTGAGAGAGCCCACCGAAAGGACTGTCTCTATGTGAGTGTATCTAGGCGTGTAATGCGCTCTAAATGGATACACTCATAATGTATGTGGCATATAATGCGCTAGGTTAGAGCTATATAGTATCTACCCCAGATAGAGATTGCACTGGTTGCTACATAGATTCACCAGCGCTGTCTGAGCTAAGTCTCTAATAAGGACATATATTGCCCATAGTCTTAACATAAGTGCAGACTAATAAGCAGACACTCAAGTATGGTATATAAATGTCGGCAAGCCAAAGCATCTAAAAGAGATTACCAAAACACCTTGGAGGTAATGTGAACCCAAATAGGCACTCCCTCACTACTGTCAGTAAGGTATCGGTAATATCTGTTGATATGAGGGTGTTCGTGCATTGCACCTAGCAGCCCATGCAGAAGCCGCACGTACACACTCTGCGCACATAGGTAATCACCCTTACATGACAGGGTGATATAGTGCGCAGAAGGAGGAGGCTAGTGTAGAAGCAACCTCCACAGTGTTGCGTGGGTAAATCTGTTATCTGTGATGAATGATAGGGCTAATGTATGCACATGAACAGCTAAGATATACTGAGAGACTACTCAGCAGATAAGGGATGGATGCACTTTGAAATGCCAACAATTACAACTGGTACTGGAGTAGGGTACACAGGGGGTTAATTGTAAGATGTGGTCAGTAGCCCCAAAACACGCCACCCCCCCTCTCTCAGAATACAGAGCAATTGTATGCACAAGGTAATAAGGTGGGGAGCCGGTCTAACTAGTGATCGCATAGTCCCCTATATCAGCACTGATCCTGGTTATATCAGTGCCGATATGCTCGAGGACATGCTTGTCTATCAGGTGAACAAATCAAAGACTCCTAAGGGCATGGAGGATCCCGCGATAGTGGTATATAGCGCGATCCCGGGTTAACATACACACCAGGGGAAGCTTAGATGAGATAACGCGGATCAATATCCTTAAACTGTTGTGTTTAAATAAACAAGCTTCCCGCGTGTGCAGGGGGAGAATGGCCGACGCGCGCGTTTCACGTGTAAAACGCTTCTTCATGTCCTCGAGCATATCGGCACTGATATAACCAGGATCAGTGCTGATATAGGGGACTATGCAATCACTAGTTTGACCGGCTCCCCACCTTATTACCTTGTGCATACAATTGCTCTGTATTCTGAGAGAGGGGGGGTGGGGTGTTTTGGGGCTACTGACCTCATCTTACAATTAACCCCCTGTGTACCCTACTCCAGTACCAGTTGTAATTGTTGGCATTTCAAAGTGCATCTATCCCTTATCTGCTGAGTAGTCTCTCAGTATATCTTAGGGCTAATGTATGCACATGAACAGCTATCAGTCATCACAGATAACAGATTTACCCACGCAACACTGTGGAGGTTGCTTCTACACTAGCCTCCTCCTTCTGCGCACTATATCACCCTGTCATGTAAGGGTGATTACCTATGTGCGCAGAGTGTGTACGTGCGGCTTCTGCATGGGCTGCTAGGTGCAATGCACGAACACCCTCATAACAACAGATATTACCGATACCTTACTGACAGTAGTGAAGGAGTGCCTATTTGGGTTCACATTACCTCCAAGGTGTTTTGGTAATCTCTTTTAGATGCTTTGGCTTGCCGACATTTATATACCATACTTGAGTGTCTGCTTATTAGTCTGCACTTATGTTAAGACTATGGGCAATATATGTCCTTATTAGAGACTTAGCTCAGACAGCGCTGGTGAATCTATGTAGCAACCAGTGCAATCTCTATCTGGGGTAGATACTATATAGGTCTAACCTAGCGCATTATATGCCACATACATCATGAGTGTATCCATTTAGAGCGCATTACACACCTAGATACACTCACATAGAGACAGTCCTTTCGGTGGGCTCTCTCAGGCTCCTTTCCTATATTTTAGGTAGCTATAACTTTTAGCACCTGATCCCGAGTATCTATCAGGGATCATACCATATCTACCCACCTAGACTTGGGTGGGTTACAAACGGATACAGTCACGTGCTGTTCAAATATAGTATTTAATTACGTTTTAACACCCAATTTTTTATTCATAATTATTAATAAAGTATTTTAAATTTATCACTATACATTTGTTGTGAATGAGTGCTACAAAACTGGGTTCTTTTTCTCCCATTTGATACTATCACGTCTCCATCCAGTCAGCACTTCACTGCGGTTAACACCAGCTGTGCGGGTTTTCTTTACGTGTAGCGTCTCTCACAGGTCGCCTACAACACCTCTCCTGGCACTAGAGGCTCCGGAGCCGATGCAAGTCGGCAGTCAGCAACTTCAGGCCACGGAAAGAACACGACGCCGTCTGAATAGACTCTGTTTCTACTGTGCTTCTCCGGAACATCGTCTCCAGAATTGTCCCCTGAAACCGGGAAACGGGCACACCCAGTAAAGGTAGAGGGGCTTCTACTGGGTACTGTCTCTTCTTGCCCCTCTCTCCCCGAAACTCTTCCAAAGAAGTTTTTGCTTCCTGCCACTCTGGAGGGTCCTAACCTTTTCCTGCAGGTAAAAGCTTTCATCGATTCTGGATCTGGTGGTAATTTCCTGGACCAGAACTTCGCTTCAGAGAATCAAATTCCTATGGTCAGAAGGAAAACTCCCATTGGTCTCGAGGCCATCGACGGCCGACCACTCCAGCCAGCGTTTATCATTTGGGAGTCTATTCCTCTCACACTGACCTTGGTCGATGGTCATAAGGAGGTAATAATCTTCGATATTTTTCAATCTCCTACTGTCCAACTTATTTTAGGATTGCCTTGGCTTCAACTCCACAATCCACGAATTGATTGGACCGGTACCCTGCCCATCCAGTGGCCTTCGTCCGCGGATTCTGCTCCTGCAGTGTCTCCTGTTGCGGTGCTTGCCGGCCTGGATTCCGTTCCTTCTAATCTATCGGTCCTGCCAACCGTGTATCATGAGTACTTGGATGTGTTCAACAAGGTACAAGCTGAGGTTCTGCCTCCCCATTGCCCGTACGATTGTCCTATCGATTTGATTCCTCGGACCATCCTGCCTAAGTCTAAGTCATACCCTCTGCCCGTTCCGGAAACCGAGGCCATGACGTCCTACATTAAAGAAAATTTGGAAAAAGGATTCATCCGCAACTCTACCTCCCCTGCCGGGGCTGGCTTCTTCTTTGTGAAGAAGAAGGATGGATCACTTAGGCCGGGCATTGACTTTCGCGGACTCAATAAGATCACGGTAAAGAATCGGTATCCCCATCCTTTAATCTCTGAACTGTTCTACCGTCTCCAGGGGGCCTCTATATTCTCAAAACTCGACTTAAGAGGTGCCTATAATCTCATTCGCATGAGGGAGGGGGACGAGTGGAAAACCGCATTTAATACACGATCAGGACACTATGGGTATCTTGTTATGCCCTTTGGTTTATGCAATGCTCCTGCCATCTTTCAAGAATTTATGAACGACATCTTCCGCGATGTGTTGGGATCTTTTGTCATAGTATATCTGGATGACATTCTCATTTTTTCTAAAAACCTGGAGGAACACATGCAACATACCAAACTAGTGCTGTCTAGGCTCCGTTCTAACCGCCTATATGCCAAGATGGAGAAATGTTTGTTCCACCAGACCTCTACTGCCTTCCTAGGCTACATCATCTCCAGCCAAGGCTTCTCTATGGATACAGAAAAACTAAAAGCTGTTCTCGATTGGCCGCTGCCTAATTCACTCAAGGCTGTGCAGTGTTTTCTCGGCTTTGCCAACTATTACAGGAAATTCATCAAAATGTTTTCTTCTATTGCTCTTCCCATCACTGCATTGACCAAGAAGGGCGAAGATACCACCTCCTGGTCCCCAGAGGCTATTCTGGCTTTTGAGGTGCTCAAGAAAGCTTTTTTATCCGCACCCATCTTACGCCATCCAAATACCTCCCTCCCCTTCACTTTGGAGGTTGACGCCTCAGACGTGGGAGCTGGTGCTGTCCTTTCCCAGAGGTCTTCTCCCCAAGAAAAACTCCATCCCTGTGGGGTTTTTTTCACGGAAGTTTTCTACTGCCGAAAGGAATTATGATGTCGGTAATCGTGAACTTTTGGCCATTAAACTGGCTCTCCAAGAATGGAGGCATCTTTTGGAAGGTACCAAGGAACCGGTTGCTATCCTCATGACCACAAAAATTTGCTGTATATCGAGGGGGCCCGACGTCTGGGATCCCGCCAAGCTCGGTGGTCTCTCTTCTTTTCCCGCTTTAACTATACCATTTCATACATTCCTGGTACCAAAAATGTCAAAGCAGACGCCCTCTCCCGCCAGTTCACCACGGAAACCGAAGCTGTTGAAACCACGGAACCTATCCTTCCTGGCAAATGTATGATTTCCGCTAACAACTTCGATGTGTTGGACGAAATCAATAAAGCTCAAGCTCACATTCCCAGTAGGTTCACGGTACTAGAAGGACGCTTATACGCAGCTCCACGCTTTCGCCATCAAATTTTACTTTGGGGTCATTCTTCTAGAGCTGCTGGTCCTCCAGGCTTCAAAATGACAGCAGATCTTATTAAACGAACATTTTGGTGGCCGAAGATGAACAAAGACATTTGCGACTTTACTAGTGCCTGTCCTGTATGTGCTCAGAGTAAAACGCTCCACCACAAACCTTCTGGCCTCCTCTTGCCTCTTCCCATTCCGGAACAACCCTGCAAACATATATCGATGGAGTTCATTGTTAAATTGCCGAATTCCAAAGGAATGAACACCATTCTGGTCGTAGTAGACAGATTCTCGAAACATTCACACTTTATTCCCCTCAAGGGCCTTCCTAATTCTGTTACTCTGGCCGATGTTTTTTCCAAAGAAATTTTCAGATTACATGGCGTTCCCATTTCTATTGTCTCTGACCGTGGATTTCAATTCATCTCTAAGTTCTGGCGGGCATTTTCCCAAAGACTCAGAATTTCTCTCCTGTTCTCCTCTGGATACCATCCTCAGACCAATGGTCAGACCGAAAGGATGAATCAAACCCTAGAGCAATATCTAAGATGCTTCATATCTGACTCACAGGACAACTGGGTGGATCTCTTGCCATGGGCCGAATTTGCAATCAACTCTCTCAAAAATGAGTCTACCCAGGAGTCTCCCTTTTTTATTAATTTCGGCTTCCACCCCAGTAGTCTTCCTCTCTCCTCTTCGGGCGTTCCTGCGGCCGACTCTCATGTTACGACCCTACAGGATTCTTGGAAAAGGATCCTCAAAACTCTACAATCTGCGGTTGCCAAACAAAAGACCAAGGCGGATCATCATCGTCAACCTGTGCCTTCTTTCAAGCCTGGTGACAGGGTGTGGTTGTCCCCGAGGAATATCAGGCTCAAAATGCCTTCGCCTAATCTATCTCCAAGATTTCTGGGCCCATTCAAGATCCTAGAGAAAATCAACCCAGTCGCTTATCGTCTTGACCTACCCCCCACAATGAGGATTCCTTCCGTGTTTCACATCTCCCTCCTTAAGCCCTTTGTACACAGTTCACACTTTCCGGATCCCTCTCGTAAACCTAGTCCAGTCTCCACCCTAGGACAACAGGAGTACGAGGTCCAATCCCTCGTTGATTCTCGCTGATCTAAAAACAAACTCCAGTTCCTTGTCCACTGGAAGGGCCATTCCACTGGAAGGGCTATGGTCCAGAGGAACGTTTGTGGGTACCAGCACGTCATATCCATTAACCAAGATTACTCCAACAATTTCATCAAAAATTTCCGCAAAAACCTTGGCTGGATCGCTCGCAGATCGATCCTCAAGGGGGGGACGGTTCAGGGGATTCCTTCCCCTTCTTATGCTCCTGAAGTCACCCTCTCTGTCCCTTCCCCTGCCAATCTCCCTTCGCTTACCCACTCCGGTCCCGCTCCGGCAACCTCTGACGCCGTTCCCTTGCCTCAGCGCGCACCCCGCAAGTCTCGCGCACCCGCACGTTCCCCGAGCCCCTGTGGCGACACAGCCTGCTCTCAGGTCCCCTCAGTGTCCGCTTCCATTCCCTCACCTCTGGTGGCTATCCCCTCCGTTCCTCCGTTCCCCTCCGCAGGTGTGTCCGCGTCCGTCTCGTGACGCAGCCTGTGCGCGCGCACTCTCAGTTTACAGAGGGTGCGCGCACACGCTCCTTTTCTAAAGCCTGTCAGTCTCTGAACTCCTCCTCCCATGCCCTCTGCAATCATGCAATCATGCATGCCCTCATGCAATCTCTCTGTCTGACTCCCCTGTCTCCTCCTCTTCTCCTCTTGACCTATCCCTGCTGTCTCCCACTTTTCCCTCTGCTCCTTCTCTCTCTCCTATTGGTGTTCCCTCCTTTATAACCCCTGTCTGTCCTCTCTATCATTGCTCTGCATAGTTCTTGTTATCCCTGTGTGTGCAGTCCTATGCTTTGCTCTCTCTGTGTTCCAGCCCGTACCTGCTCCTGCTTATCTTTGGATTACCGTGGTTTTGACCCCTGCTCATCCTGGACTAACCTGCTCTCTGTTACCCTTGAACCTCGCTACAAACTCTACTTTGCTGACCTCTCGAACCCTTGGACTTGGCTTACGAACTCGACTACTCTGCTTTCTGGATCCCTGGACTTTGGCGCACAGACACGACCATTCTTACGTTATACCACCAAGATGTTGCAAGTATACTAACTATTTTCCAATAGGCCCAGCAACGCCATACCACACTCTGGGCTTGCCCCCACTGCTGTGGGTGTGTGGTTATTCCGTTCCCACCTCAGTATTGGAGTCTTGCCAGGTCTGCGGGCATACAGGCGTGACAGGTTCCCAGCAAGCGGAGGCTCAGGCCTCTTGTGAACCTACAGGTATACGCACCACACCTGGTAACAAATAGGTTCCCCCTCACATTGTCATATTCTCTAGCCTGCTGTACCCATGCTTGGCCACCGGGACTGCTGCCACTCTCAATGTCTTGTTCTAGCCTGCAGTACCTATACATGTCCACCGGGATTGCTACTGCTAAACTAAGGAACATTCCAGACTCTGATACCTGACACCTCTGCACCTGTGCTCCCTCTCAGCCTGCATATATAAACCTCCCTTTCCTGTTCCTCCCTTGCCTCTGTTTCAAGTCAGACTCCTATGCACATGCCTCTGATCCTGATCTGTTCCTGTATTTGAGTCTGTTCGCAGTAAAGGCCCTTGCTGGTAATCTGGCTTGTCCCTGTTTGTTCCCGTTCTCAGTCCCTGCTCCCAGAACTGTCCCTGCTCGCCTGTCCTGTTCCAGTCTCCTCGTTACCGACCTCTGCTTGTTACCTGACTTCGCTACCTGCCGCCTGCCTCGGACCCCTGCTTGTTACCTGACTTCGCTATCTGCCAAAAAGAAAAGAGGTTGGGGCGCTCCCTATTTGTATAGGCTTGTGATGTTGCCTGTGTGGTAGTGTGTAACCAAAGAAAGGGTAGTGTATACTTGCCCTTGTTGTTTTCTGCAGCTGGACCAGTAGAGAAGATAAAGCCCGGAATCTTCTTGTAGTTGCAGTGGAGGTGGAGGGTTGGTCAGCGCACGGGATTTTGCTCAAACGTAGAGATAAGAGGATAGGAAGATATGGAACACGGTATTAGTGTTTTAGTAATCGAACGGTACAATACAGCCAAAAGAACTTTGGAATTAAAAATGTATGAAAAATGTTCCGGCCACCGAGATCCTACCCACCACAGGAGTCTCCCGTGACACACATGCACTCTATCTGCGATTGTGGTAGGGGGAATACCCGTTACACTTATATAACCTAGTGCAGTTAAAAACTGGTATATACCAGTACAGAAACTCACATGTCTGCAAGTGAAGTGAAATAATGGGACCTTGCTTTTGGATTATATACCTAGAAGAGGAGGGGCTGGCCTGCCACAAACTGCTCAATAAGCAGTTGCAGGGGATTGGCTAAATATATTAAATTACACCATAGTAGGGTTGCTCTCTAGGAGCGTGCTGCTAAGGATTAAAATTGGCCCAACAAATAAAGAAAAACAAATATAATCACTGCGCTTCTCCGTATAAGGAGCATGCAGCTAGTGAAGGAATTGGCCATACAAATGTGCAAAACAGAAAGTGAATCCCTGCGCTTCTCCCTTAGGGATAGCAATCAATGGGGAATATATATATATGTCTGGTGTAAATACCTATAAGAAAAAAGGAGACACTTGGTATACATCCTTTGATCAAATAATGCCAGGCCTGCTAACCACGTCAAGGTAAGTCTCAATAGCAGGTCCCTACGCTAAATGCATACTAGTGTTGTGAAATAAGCCCAGAAGGGGTTAAAATATCAAAGCATATGCTTATATTGTTTCTTCCCCCGCATGCCCCCAGTTGGTGAGTGTTTCATTGTGACTGTGTATTTTGTGTGTTTGTTAGCTTGCCAGAATAAAGTTAGTTTATTCAACTTCTGTGTCCTGTCTGATAGTGATACCGGTGGTAAAGGTGTTAATAATAATAATAATAATAATAGTAATAGTAGGAACAAGTAGAAAAATAAGGCAGTGCACTGTCCAAAATAACAGAAGGAGGCTCACGGTTTTCAGCAACAAAAAAATAGATTTATTACATAAAAAGTGGACAAAAGGGTCCCCCCTAGGCCTCAGCAGGGGTCCACCAACGCTTTTCAGGCAAATAAAAAGGGCATTTTTGCCTGAAACGCGTTGGTGGACCCCTGCTGAGGCGTAGGGGGGACCCTTTTGTCCACTTTTTATGTAATAAATCTATTTTTTTGTTGCTAAAAACCGTGAGCCTCCTTCTGTTACTTTGGGCAGTGCACTGCCTTATTTTTCTACTTGTTTCTGCCATCACCTGGGAGATTGCAGCCTATGAAGATTCTGAGGTTGGATACTCCAGGAGAAACTGAGTGAGTTCACTTTGTGGGTCGCTGTACCCTTTTTTCTCTGATTTATGGGACGTTGGTCTGTACTATTTATTTATGGTGCCGCTGGCAATAGGTACTAATTCGTTATGCTATATGCTTACATGGAAGGAGTTTATCCCAAACTTCAGTTTATTATGCCAAACAGGACTTGTTTTTTTCTGATGCACTGGCTTTCTACACAATCTAATAATAATAGTAGCATGTTTTTGTATAGCTAGTTTTACGAAGCTTTACAGATACATTTTGCAGGCACAGGTCCCTGCCCCATGGAGCTTACAATCTATGTTTTTGGTGCCTGAGGCACAGGGAGATAAAGTGAATTGCCCAAGGTCACAAGGAGCCGACACCAGGAATTGAACCAGGCTCCCCTAGCTTCAAACTCTCAATGCCAGTCAGTGTCTTTACTCACTGAGCCACTTCTTCTCACCCTGGTCTCCCGGGACAAGGGAAATATCACACTGAAACGGCTTTTTATAATACTGTAACACTGTCAAAAAAAAGCTGTGTGATTGGCCAAAAAATGCCTAAAATCGCATTTTTTGCCAGAAACTGCAATGCACTAAGCTGTGATAAGCATATTGTGCGTTTTTTTTTTTACATTTTTATAAACGATCCTTTTTTTGTAGATTGACATCAAATGGCTTCAAAGCTTGTTCCATTTTCTTTTAGAAAAATTCAGCTTGATCCTGCAATTTTCCTCTTAAAACTTCCACCTCTTTCCTGTGCTTGCTCTGAGTTTGCATCCATGCCTCCTTCATCATATTTTGCAGCTCTGCCGATTTCGTCGCTAGGGTTGCAGCAGCTTGCCTTTTCCATCCTTCTTTTTCCTGGGCGTACTGAGTTTTTGAGACAGAGCAGCCTCTCAGCTCTTCCTGCTCCAGTTTCTGGACCGCCTCGTGCTCCCTCTCATACAGAGTTACCTGGCATCTAAGCTCCTCCTCCAGCAATGCTCTGGTTATGCTCAGAGCTTTCAGTTCCTCATGCTGCTTTGCGGGGACAAACTGGGTACTCATACTCTCCTGTAGCACTTGCTGCTTCTCCTCAGCATCCGCCTGTTTCTCCTTGGCCTCCTATAGACTTGTGCGCAGACCTTGCAGCTGGATTTGTAGCCTGTTTTGTACTTGTGTGCGCTGATCCAGGGAGACATGTTCTTCTTGCAGCACTCTCTCTGCATTTCGCAGAGCTTTCTGCACTTCTAACTTCTCCTGGGCCAATTGTTCCTTTACTTTTTCTGCTTGGTGAAGCTTCTCATTTTCTTCACTGGCATGGTTAGTCAAATATGACTTTTCCTTTTTCAAACTTGCATTGTCTCTCTTTACAGTCTCTAAATTAATCAGGATCTTTTCCTCAGCCTCCTTCAATTTACAGACCTCTGTGCTGAGAGCGTGCACCTGCTTCTGGGACACGTCCTGCTCTGTAATGAGATTACGAACATCTCTCTGAGAGATCTCATAGAACTGCTTGGAGTCAGCAACCATTTTGTCACACTCTGCTTTTCCTCCATGGTGGCAACTGCTGCCTTTGCCTTCTCCATAGACACACAGTTAGCGATAGCCACTGACATGTCCCTTTGTAGCTCAGCCTTGGCTTCTTGCTCTTTATATAATCGCAGAGAAGGCAACAGTACTGCCTGGTACTTTGCAGTGCCTTTTCTGTGCGGTTTAAGGAATCGTCCGCTGAATCTGCCAGTAAATCTGGGCTGCATATCTCGGCTCCTTTTGAACACACGCTTTCCTGACATCCCAGGATTATCTCTAAACGTGTCTGCAACTTACTCTGTATTTTCCATGTATCCCCAGCGCAATGCTTGCTGCTAAGGCTTTCCTCTTCGCAGGGCCCCATAGGAGTTCTCCTCCCACTCATCATCATACCATCCTGAAAGCACAGAGATTGGTGTGGCTGGGCTCTTGACACTGTAAACGCATCTGGTATGGTTCCTTTTCCAGGGCTACGTAGGGACGCTCATTCCTTAAAGGACATTGTTTCGTGTGGCCGAGTACACTGGCGACACACTTTATTCGAGCTCGGCTAGTCCCACGAATTCGGGTATACTCGGGTGTATTGAGGTTTGTGACTGTTTTCTGCCCGAGTGCATTGCGTTATTTTCCAGGCAGGGATTGAAGCATTTTATTCCCGCTGGCTGCAATACTGCACAGTATATATATATATATATATATATATATATATATATATATATATATATATATATATATATATATATATATATATATATATATATATATATATATATATATATATATATATATATATATATATATATATATATATATATATATATATATATACTGCATTACAATTCATGAATTTATGCCATCTGGTAGACACGCGAAGCATTGCAGCCTATTAAATCCTAATCATTATCATTTAACAGATCAGCCGCCCGTCAGCCAGGCATGAACCCAGGCTGGGAAGGCAAACACAACGGGGCTTGTCAGAGGTGAGGAGTGGCGCATTCCAGGTATCTGCCAGGTACATACTGGGTATTTGCTCGAATAAAGTGTGTCGCAGCAATACATTATACAATAAACACGTTTTTTTATCCATTTTTGCACTTTAAGGAGTATTCTTCACCCTGGCCTCTGGGGGTGCTTTTACATATACACTTTCCACACTTTTCCTGCATATACTCCAATCACAGCAGGTTGTCAAATGAGCTGGCTTTAAAGATATCACTATTATTATCCATTAATATATTGTAGCCGCATCTCTGCCACAGTTTCTTGGCTGCTTACTTACTGTGCTGGTGATTGCAATTGATGGTTACTCTGACTCACCTTGCCTGGTGGCACCTTGTTTAGCCTCTCAGGTTACAGTTATAATTATATACTGGAACTTACTTATATATATATATATATATGTGAGGCTAACTCTGGTGCATGTGTACATATCATTTAATTTATTTTTAAAGGTTTATTATATTTAGTGTTACGGTAATATGTTTTAAGTACACCTATTAAAAGTTATATTTTATACATACATAGTGTGCACACAAGTGAATTTTCTTTTTGGAGCACAAATACTTTTGTACTCCTTTTTTTCTATGCCTTAAAAATAATCATATAAAGTGTTCATAGTGAAAAAAAGGGTGGTGTTTGGAGACACAGTGTGGCAATAGGAGCAACTGTTTGGAGGTCTAGTATCCCCTAGTAACACTTCCGGTTATGCGCGCGCACTCTCTCTGAGGCTGTTGCCGGCACACAGAGCGTACCACGTGGCCACGGACCATAGGAGGGGAAACCAGCACAGGCAGTGTTAGCCCTTACGGATCGAGTGAATCGGCGGCGCATGCAGGAGCTACACCGGCCACCGTTTGGAGCAGCGCTTGTTCCCAAGCTGGACCCTTTATCTGTGGATGCTTGTCCTCCAATGCTGTTTTGCCTGTGGGCTCTTGTAAGTAGGGTTTCAATTTTACCCCCCCCCCCCCCCCCACCCCCTTGGAGCCCACGCACCGGAGTCACCTATCCTGTTATTATTACAAGTGTCTTTTATTAAATCAGGGTGTTAATTGTTTTAACATCAGGTGTTGTGTTGTTTTCAGTTAGTCTAAGCGGTGTGCTTTATGTGTTTTTGTTTGGTCATTGTTTGTCCCTTCAGCAGCTAACAATTTTGATAGGTTATAATATACCATTTATTCTAAAATTCTAGTGTATACAGTTTTACCCTATGATGGTCTTTATTTCTTGTTTCCCCCATGTATTAGACTACAAACAAGATGCTATAAGGACCTCTGTCATCAACAGGACTGGACTTTTTCCAAAGTGGTCAGGTTTCTTTCTTATTTGGCCTTTTTTTTGCTCACCAGGCGCCAGTTTTTTTCTGTTAAAAATAATCATACTACTATTAAAAATAATCTATGTCTCGAGTTTCCTGCCTGGCTGCTGACTGGGCTCCTCTCCACAAAATTCTTTCTGCCTAGATAGCTGGATAGGTAGATAGCTGACCACAGCATTGTGAGGTGACGTGAGCTCATCGGTGACATCATAATGTACAGAGTGTTGGTTAGCTATAAATGTTGGAGCCTGCTACTGTAGGAGGAGATACTGTATCAGTCATTGGGTAGCATGAAGCAGAGGAGGTGGAGGCTTTTCTTGTGCCAGCATCATTTTGTTACCTCAATAACATCCTGATAACCAATGAAGACCGACGGAGGTAGAGAGATGTGAGTGCAGATTATTCCTGCAAGGGGCAGGGTTGAATTTGGGATGTTTTGTTTTATAATAGAGTACAGAAAACTGACAGCAGTTGTGGGTGACATGGTAATAAACAACTAAATATTAAAACGTTAGTGTTTAGTTTACGCAGATTAAAATTCGGTGTACATAAGTGAGTGTACATTTTGATACCTCGTACACGTGCGACAAAAAATGTTCAAATTTCACAGTGTGCGACAATGAACTTTCAACTTTCTCAGTTAAAAATATGCCGAAATTGGGTAATGGTGTTTTTAAATCTGTGGTATTCCTTTTAAAAGGTAACGCATTTGATGACTAAGTTCTCAGAGCTAAAGCTGTAAACTACATTACTGACAACTGGCACAGGTTTCGGGATTATATTGGTGATTATTCGAGTGAGGAATATGCTAATGACATGGGTCTTTCTGGTATATATGGTGGGAACACAGAAATGGGCGCGTTGGGTGAGATATAGATGTAGCCAGGTCCCCTCTGGGTGGTTGTGCCCCCCCTCACTGAGCTTACCTCCGCAGCGACTGGGAGGGATGCGGCTGGTCGCGGGGGCACATAGGGATAGGGCGCGAGTACGCGCGCCTGCCCATGTTCCGGAGAGGGGGGCGTGCGGGCGCCGAGCGCATCGGCGGGGACTCCCGGCGGCTCCTGCAGAGGGGGCCGCCATCTTTTCCTTGCTCGCGCATGCGCTGTGTGTACCTGCAGCCAGCGGCCAATTCAGAGCTTTGCGCATGCGCAGGTGAGGTGCACGCGAGGCGGCCAATGGGAGAATAGCTCCCAAGAAGACTACAGCCCCCAGCATGCACAGGGGCTAGGTTAATTGGCGCCAAGGAGCCAATAGGGTTGCCCGAATCCCCTGCTCAGGGAATTGATACTTTTCCCGCACAGAGACCACGCTAGTGCAGTCAGGACAGGAAGAGATAGGGGTAGGAGGTGAGTGCAGGGGTCTGTGACCCACTGCATAAGGCCAGCAGCCCCCTAGGCCCCAGTGAGGTCCTGAGCCATATTACCAGCTTGTTGTGCTATAGGGACAGGCCCTAGATAGGGACTCTGCCCCATTATCTGTTTGTTAGTCAGGGACACAGTGCTACGCAGCGCAGCCCTGCAAGGTGGGTTCTGGGCTCAGAACGCCACCAAAGACACAGAGACTTACGGTGATATTATCCACGCCGGAATTCACCCCACGCGGTGGCGGATGACGACGTCGGACCGGATGGAATCCCTGTTGTAGTCTGCGGAACCCGGGGCCGGAGCCTCGGGCAGGTATCATTCTACAAGTGCACCAACACTGTACAGCAAGCATGTCAAACTCAAAGGCTAACACGGGCCAAATAAACAAGGTTTAAGTTTAGGTGGGCCGCAAAAAAACAAAAACTTCAATTTTCATAGAAACGTAGGTTTATTTCGAAAAGTACACGATAAAAAAAAAAAAGAACAAGAACAACGATCAAATTAATGTTTTCTTCCTGACACTTGGCATCTCTGACTCTCTCTCTGACTCTCTCTCTCGGACTCTCTCTCACTCTCTCTGACCCTCCCTCTCACTCTCTCTGACCCTCCCTCTCACTCTCTCTGACCCTCCCTCTCACTCTCTCTGACCCTCCCTCTCACTCTCTCTGACCCTCCCTCTCACTCTCTCTGACCCTCCCTCTCACTCTCTCTGACCCTCCCTCTCACTCTCTCTGACCCTCCCTCTCACTCTCTGACCCTCCCTCTCACTCTGACCCTCCCTCTCACTCTCTGACCCTCCCTCAGACTCTCTCTCCCTCAGACTCTCTCTCTCTCCCTCAGACTCTCTCTTTCTCCCTCAGACTCTCTCTTTCTCCCTCAGACTCTCTATCTCTC